>NW_027639369.1:0-59795 GCF_949152265.1 Phoxinus phoxinus | reverse complement strand
GCTAATTTTTGTTCTATATTATTCTGATGATGTCAGTCTCACTTTTGACTTGTGGAGGAAAAGAACATGAGGACTGTAAATAAAATGCCACTCATTTTCTATTCCTGTTTCATTCACTACTTTCCTTTTATTCCTAAAGTGAATGGAAAACACACTGACATTTCTAAAGTAGTCTACAAATTTGTACTAATTTCCCATGCAATTTACAAAACCTTTCTGAAGATTAATGAAAAAATTATTAATGAATTGGTGGTGGCAATGATGAATTGGCAACATGCTCTTTGTTTGCACAAACATGTTCATTGCAATAATCCCTCTCAGTTCAACAAATAACAAAATTAAAATACTGATGGAAAACCCTAGGCTACAAAATCACACAATAAAATGTAATGTTTTTAAATGCTTTTAGAACAATGTCATTAGGGTCAGTCTAGTGTCTAATGTGCACCTATGGGGATGTTATTTTTTATTTAAAAAAATTTGTATGTCTGCTTTAAAAACTGACTACTGTGCAACACAACAGCATTGTTCGTGTGGTTGCATAACCTCAGCAACGTGCCACATCAACAACCCTCAAAATGAGGCGTATGGAAACATCAATTGTTGACAGCTCTTAACCTTATTCTAGGTATCAGAACACATGACGCTCATTTAAAAGGCAAATAGGTATAATGACAGAGATGAACACAAAAAAAACAACTCACAACGCAACAAAACAATTTAGGTTTCTGATTTTGGTTACTTACTATACATAAACAAACTTGAACCAAAGTTTTCAAATTCTGTGCCAGAGAGTCCAGATAAACCCAATGGGATTAGAGAAGATGATTTTTCAATCAAACACAACAATACAAAAAGATTAAGTGTATGGCAGAAAGAGTGCAGGGAGAATGTTGTAAAAAGAGGTCATTTGGAAACCTTGATTGAAGGGAAGGCAAAGCATTCATCAAACCCCCTCTCTGAAGTTCTAAACAATCACCTTGAATAAAGACAACCAAAAGCCTTTAAAATAACATTTAACTGA
Source organism: Phoxinus phoxinus (assembly GCF_949152265.1). Lineage (NCBI taxonomy): Eukaryota > Metazoa > Chordata > Actinopteri > Cypriniformes > Leuciscidae > Phoxinus > Phoxinus phoxinus. The sequence goes on along the minus strand of NW_027639369.1, from coordinate 58,771 downwards.
AAGAGCTTTTCCCGCCCCAATGGGCACAGAGGATGTTTTCCAAAAGCTTGCACCAGCTATTTTCTAGCAGCTGGAAACATTATCACTCTTACCCGGCCCTCTTAAACATCTCAGTCCCCTCTCCTATCAGTCACGTCCCTGCTAACACATTGCAACACTAACCATATCCTTTTCCTCTCCTTGACTTCTTTCAATGTTTATTTTCAAAATGCTGTTTGGAAATGCTCGTTGACTGCCGCACAACCTTGGTTTTCAAAGATGAACTGATTTAAGGGTGAAATATAAGATACTTGATCACTGTAAATAAAAAGTTGCTGCCTTAAATTGTTAAGTAGCCTACAATCAACTCGGATGTTGAAGCCATTTCAACTTAAATTTCATTAAACTGACTTAAAATTATATTTTGATTACTTAAAGCAATGTAAATACATATGTCATAACATATTGATAAAAAAAAATGTACAGTGTAACACTGGATGCTACTTCACACCATTGTGGTTATTTTTCAAATTTTCTGTCTGTGCTGGGAGAAAGAAAATAGATAATCAGATCAGTCAGGTGAGGAAAGTGTTCCTCAAAAAATATGCCTTACATAATTGTCTAATGCTCAATGTTTCATGCAATAATGTCCTTAGCAATCAATTATTCAAACCACTTACAGCTTACTTACAATATATCTAAAATTCTGCATGAACTTGTTATCTCACATGAAACAGATTTACTGTACAAAGTCACACCTCATCCTTGCCACTTCACCTATCTCTCTCAAAATGTCTAGGCTACTTCATTTATATCAAAGAGGATAATGGCCATATACTTCTCAAAAGACAAAACATGTGCTGCAAGGCCTGAGAAGACGTTACCAGCAGTGTTTATGTATAAATCTATTCAAACAATTACAGTCCCTAAACTTCTAGCTTCACTGATTCTAAAACCAGTGATACAGAGAGTCCTTATAGGAGCATTGTGGACAGCAAGAACGTATGCTGTTTCATTTTAAATTTTGTTTTATATTAATTGGTTATTTTAGTTTATTTTGTGTATCCTATTACAATTTTATTAATGCATCTCATACTTCTCAACACAATTTTATACACGTATGAAAAAAAGAGCTGGTAAAAACTATCTATCGGCAAAACCATTGGGTTTTTTTTCATGCACAGGTCAATTTGGAGATTTTAGGCTATTTTCCTTCCATAACATGACTTCTTTCAGACTTGTGGAAAGATAACATCCAAAATGTGCATTTAAGTGTTTTCTTAGAGGAGGAGGATAAAATAAAAATAAAAAAATAAAAAAAAATTATCATGCACTGACCCAGAAATATCCACTCTAGCCTATACAAACTTTCCAGTTTTATTCATATTCTGAAGGTTTTTACAGAGGTTTCATAACTTGATTTAATGCTAAAGACATTTTTTTTAATAAAAAAATGTCTGACTGTTGATGGTATTTTCTGATTTAAATGTAGTGATATAAATATATAAAAAAACTCTTTAAAAAGGTTAATTCTAATATGTCAACAAAACTGCATGGCTTTATCCAGTGTTCGGGCTTCTGTTCTGAAAATGTATGCACATTTGTGCATTTTTAATCAAATAATATCTCATTTTTATATTTAAATGTAACATTCAAAATTGTAATATAAAACAATGTCTTAATGTGATCAACTGGGGAAGTATGGTCATATCTATTAGTTCTTCTTTTTTTACCCTATTCACTTGTGGTGCGTGGTGTCATGTCCCATTCCCTTACCTCCTGCTATACTTGCTTCTGAGGGGCACAGTGCTACACCTCTGCCACACTTGGAAAATACATCAGAATGCAATTTGTGAACTTTGGCTCTGAGACAAGTAAATATAACACCATTTGTGTCAGTGGATCACAAACACCTGGGCTGAAACCTGTAAAATTCCATGAGCACTATAGAGTGCCTCAGGGCTGCTCGTTTTACCTCTTGGAAATTAACCATGCACCTCTTCTAGAAAATAGGTGTAACAGCTGCGGTTATGATTGAGTCACTCAAGTTCCTTAGGACCATCATAACCAATTAAATAACCATAGTACATCACCACACTGGAAAAAAGGACACAAGTGATCATGATCCTATAAGATCACTCCAGTCCCTATCCTCCTCCGGAGCATAACAGTCTGGTTTGGCACTTCCCTTGTCTCTTCTATAGGAAATCTGCCACATGTTGTCTGATGAGAAGAACACAGTGCCAGAACAAGGATGCATGCCTTGAACAAACACTGTTTGCAGGTGTTTCAGAGCTTTTAAAACCAACTCCAGAATCACATTCGTCCCTTGAGAGTCAGACTGTTAAAACAAAGTCTGAGAATTCCAATAACCATCCCAGAAACACAAGTTGCATGTAAATTTCCTACAACAAATCTCATGTACTGACAGAGCACATTGGTAGTATGGGCTACTTTAATGGTGTTTTTTGGGGTTTTTTAACTCCACACTCAAAATCAGTATCCACTTTCATTAGAGCTTGAAAATTATGGAAACAATATCCCTCCTTGCCTACAGCTAAAAGTGTGAACGATGCAGGAAAGTGTGCATATATCAGAACACCAGCATACAAAAAATATTCCACTTTGAATGATTCTCCCACATCTTTTTTAAGCAATTTCTATTACACTGAACTTTAATATTCATTGCCATATTGCTTTTGCAATTATAATAAGACACCTTCATGGATTAATCTATTCATTTCGCTTTAGACAAAAGTCTATTATACTTTACCTGCCTTTGCAGTTTTGCTTAAAGTGCAAGGCTTTCTGCATTCATTCTTTTGATATCAATCAAATCTTTTCATAGTTTTCATGAACACAGACTTATTGTTTTATAAATTAATGTCAGGTGTAGGCCTATGCAACAATGTAAAAAAACTTGATTTGTATCTGCTTTTTTTTTACGGTTTTCCCCTCTTTCAAGAATCCTTTCTATTAAATTTGATTTGTATGGGTAATATTATAGAACATTTCCCTAGCCTAGAGTAACAAATAATGCTTTATTGTCACAAAGACTTTTGTTTCGCATAACAAAATGGAACATTCTATTCAGGAACATATTTCAAAACTGCACAGTAACAGCTGCTATATAAAATCCCGGAAACAGTGTAAGGATATTCTTCTTTTATTGAGTTCATTGAACACTCTTGCATCATTTTATTAAGGTTATTTGTGTGGGTGGAATGCTGCTTGTGTTATAGGTTCTTAAAAGAACAGGGTAATCAAAGTAGGCCTACTAAGGAAACTTTATATATATATTTTTAATATTTTGACAAATCAGTATTGTACTGTGAGTTGTGGATATCATCAGTAGGCTAGTAGGCTATGCTGATCAGATGCAACATACAAACAAGCAAGTCACTGAGTCTGCGCCTGGTTATCTGTATCGTCGTGACACCTAGATAATGTGAGAACAAGCGTAAAGGTCCTCTGAATTTGTCTAAGCCAAGTTCATAATGACATACACACGCATAGTGTTCTTTGACCCAACGACATAGTTATCGTTATGACAAGTAGCCTAACATACAGTTATTAGGCCAATTAAACTTCAGATAAGCTCTGCCATAATAATACTGAATCGATCATGACCAAATCACAACAGATCTTTTGAACGCTTCCGGGCGAAAACTTTCCCCACTGAGCTGGTGCCAGTGTTCCAGCGTCTTCCCTGGAAAGAACACGCGCCAGTGAATGATGTGCGTTCGCTCTAGTGCTGCATATCCAGCCGGTGCATTTCCCAGCGTAACTGGAGTATACTCCATAACCGAGCCAAGGATTTGTCAGCGCGCGCTAACTTGAGAAAATGAGAAACCAAACTGGGGAGTGATTGTTCTGTGCTTCTAAACGGACTTGAATCCTTGTAAACATGGGTTTATCCCGAAATGAAACGGTAATCTGGACCGAGGAGCATATGGACACGAACCAAACGACCGACACTTTTGGTCCGGAGATAGTGATTGTACCCGTCATATTTGGATGTATATTTTTCTTGGGAATCGTTGGAAACACTCTAGTGATGGTTGTCATTGGGAAAATAAAGTCAAGGCGCTCGAGAAGTACCACTAACATTTTTATCATAAATCTCAGCATAGCAGATTTATCTTTCCTCCTGTTTTGCGTCCCGTTTCAGGCAACCATATACTCACTTCCCGAGTGGATCTTCGGGGCGTTTCTGTGTAAATTTGTGCACTATTTTGTTACGGTCAGCATGCTGGTGAGCATTTTCACGCTCGTGGCCATGTCCGTAGACAGGTACATTGCCGTGGTGCTCTCCAAAAAGTCCCCGTGTATTCGTAACCGGAGGAATGCGTTCATTGGCGTTTGTGTTATTTGGATGCTTTCCTTTATCTTTGCAGTCCCGGTTGCGCAGCACCAAATTTTGACGGATCACCCCAAGGCTCCCAATAGCACGTTCTGCTGGGAGATTTGGACCGAAATGGTGGCCAAGCACACTTATAAAGTGACCATTCTCGTGATAGGGTATCTGTTACCGCTGGTTTTGATCACATGCTGTTATGCCAAGGTAAGGATTCGACATAAGACACTAGTGTTGTCAAAAATATCGATATTTCGATAAATATCGATACTCAAATATCTGAACGGTACCAATACTAATTTCCCGAAGTATCGATACTAGCCGAGCGGTCACTTTCACTTTCACTTCTCTCCAAAGACGCGTTGACAAACACCACACGTGACGCACTCGTCTCATTCGCTCTGGTTAAATAGCAAGTGAAGTGAATGGAAAGATGGCGAGGGCGGCGCCCCCGCGACCGGCTTTGGTTGATTGATAAAGAACACCGCGAGCGGGCATGTCGGAGTCGGAGAATAGTGTGGACACGCGCTACACACCGCGAGCGGGCATGTCGGAGAATAGTGCGGACACGCGCTTCACACTGCGAGCGGGTATGTCAGAGAATAGCGCAGACACGCGCTTCACACTGCGAGCGGGCTGCGGGCACCCAAAAGATTGTTTGACAATCAATAATCCCTCACATCACTCATTTTTTAAAATTATTTTATAGGTGAAAACAGACTTAAGGAACAGGCTCCAGGGGTACCATTTAGCAAGCATAGGCTACGCTCAGCATCAGGGGTGTTTGTTGTTTGGACAGACCTTTCCCCACTGCTAAAAAAAATCCTAAAGGAAACACTGTAACTCTTCTCATTTTAACTTTTCTGAAACATAAACCTAGATGGCCTAGTATTGTTGTTGAAATGAGTCTGTGTTGTCTCGTTTTTTCACCGTAATTCTTAAAGTTAACATAATCTGACTGAGGAATCAGTAAATATTTTAACTGTGGTCAAATGTAAATTAACTTGTGCCTATTTAACTTTATTCAGAAAATTATTATTTAATTCTGCAATTTGCCTTCATTAGCGATTATCACCAATTTGATTACACAGATATTAATTAAACTAAACAGCATCTCTGAATTCAATAATGAAATGCCTTTAACTGAAAATTTAATGTTTAATCTTATTATTATACATTACTGACACTCTATCCTCCAATTTGATACTGTTAAGTGCTTTTTTGTTACAGTAGGCTATATTTTAATCTTTGATAACAGTAGGTTATACAAATACAACGGGTAATGTTACCCCTGGTCCAATTAAAAAATATTAACAAGAACTCAGGACATTTTTGTTCATGTAAAATATACCTCATTGTCATGTTCTAGACTTGTTATATTTAGCTTTAAATAAATAAAAAAATCCCCTTAATATAGTGGCAGTTTTTCTCTCTGTGGTATCGAAAATGGTATCGAATATCGATATTTTTCAAGGTATCGTATCGAAGTTAGAAATTCTAGTATCGTGACAACACTATAAGACACTATCTTGTAGAACTATCGAGGGACTTATACCTGCTACAAACCTATAAATTCCATGTTAGCCTACGAGCTGATTTATTATTACACGTTTTAAAAATGAAAACTAGGCTACTTGGCGCGTGATTGCTAAGGCTCTCGAACTGGCTTTTTTATTACAGTGTGCGTTTCCTTTAACTAGTGTCAACATGATTATCACAATTGCCATAATAATTCACTATGGGGTCATTCCATGTCAAATCAACCGAATTTCAGAAACTTCCTTGGCTTAAACCTTTGGTTTTGTTATTCTTGTGCTGTTGTTGTTTGCCCCAATTTTGATGGAATGTCTGAAGAACAAATAATAATGAAACTAGTAATGTATCTTACCTCTATCAAAATAATTGCATACAACATACCTGAGTGCCAAAAAAAGTTGGTACATTAACTTGCTCTCAAAAGTGTATTTATAAGAATCTATATTTGTTTCAGTTTAAGGGATATTTGGATACAGGAAGTTTGCTAATTTTAACAGAGGTCAAATCAACATACAGTATTGTAACTGCTGCCACATTGATGTCCCAATATAGGATTAAACCATATAGGGTCTTAAAATGAAGATTCCAAAAAACATAGGAACAATAATCTAAATGAAAATCATTAACACTTCATGAGTAACAGACATGTAAACTTCTGAAATGTGTGTGTGTGTGTGTGTCTGTGTGTGTGTGTATATATATATATATATATATATATATATATATATATATATATATATATATATATATATATATATATATATATATGACACATAGAGAAACAAGATACATTTCTAAAGGTTCAATATTATTTGTTCTTCAGACATTCTTCTGTAAAAACAATAAGTTTAGGCTGTTTGAAAAGTTACCCACATTTGGTTTTCAACTATTGAAATTAAACTTATCTGTGAAAAATATCTGTGGGATTGAATAATATACGGCTTTAAAAATTAAAATTACAAAAGAAAAGTTTCTTGGTCTTGAGATATCTCTAATACTTTGAGTTAACGGCACACACATTTTGTAAAAAATATATTAATGGTAATAATATAAAGGGTAGCAAGACAGGCAGCAACACACAATGTAGATCAGACAAAGACTGACTGACCAGACAAACTTAAATGCAAACACAGATGACGATGATTAACTGAACACAGGTGATACAGATGACCTGATAATGACAATGAAGATGACACATGACATGTGTTGACAAGCAGACATTTCCAATGAAAACAAACTAAACAAAACACAACTGTGACAGCTGTCTAAAGTCTAATGTCTAATGTCATTATCCTCTTATCTGGCTTCAAATCTCAGGTGAAAATGTTCATGTTAACACCGCTCTACAAAATAGTGTATTACTCAGTAAATATGACATTTAATATTTTGGCTTTCTTCTTCATTTATGCAAAAAAAAAAAAAAAAAAAAAAAAAAAAAAAAAAATTTTAATCGGGAACATGGAATTACCCTATGGGCAAAATAAGCGTGGTCATAACTCAAGAACTTTTACAAACGTGCTCGAGAGCATTCATAGTTTATTCAAGGATGCAACAGATGGCCCTGCACCCACACAGAGTGTTCAGTGGACACTTCATAATTCATTCCCTTTGGATTCGGAGATAAAGTTGCCTACAAATAGTAGCCTAAGATTATCCAAATGTCACAAGAAGATAAATCTTTTCCAGACTCCTCATAATCTGTTTGATTCTAGCAAAGCTGGAAGTTATTTGCAGTTGCATGTGCAGTGACCTCATTGTAGAAAATCATTAATGTCCATCAGTTTTCAATAACAGTACAGTAATTGTGGAATTACGACCAACAATCAATGTCGCCATGCTTGGACTGTGACCAATACTTCAAGGTTTAGCCGTTTAGATAAACATGAAATCAAAATAGAGGTATGTAGTTTTTAGTCCATATGTGTTAGCTTTGAGTATCTATATACTTTGTAGTCATATTGTAACAAAATGTACTTTTAGCTAAAATATGCATTTTAAAATGTACAGACTGATCTGCATTTAAAACCCCCAAAGAGTCACACGATAAGTACTTCATTGCGACGACATATGCATCATCACTACGACACACCCCTTACGGCATTGGTCCTGCCTTTTGTTCACACGGACGTTCCGGGACTGATCCCACCAATGTTGATTATGAGCTATTTTTTTTAGATAAGAGATTTCAATAAAGTAAATATCAACACAGGATAGAAAGTTCTACCTTGCAACAGATTGCAGGCGCTCTTTTATTCCCCATGATGTTTTTTATTTTATTTTACTAAAAGAATAAGAAAAATATACATTATACATCAAAGCAAGAACCAAGGATATAACAGGACCCCCTGCTTGCTGTTGACATGGCTGGAGCAATGAACTTACCAAACATTTTAGAAAAGGTCTCAAAAATGTAACCACAGTATTCTAGCAATTTCGGACATGACCAAAACATATGATATAGCAGGAGCTTGTTTACATCGGTCACATGTAGGGCCTGCATCACTTTTAAACTTAGCCAATCTGGCCTTAGACCAATGAAGACTATGTACAATTTTAAACTGAACAACCATGTGCTTGAGACTAATAGAAGATGAATGTATCCTCCGGGTTTCTTCTTGCCAAACTTCATCTGATATTTGATCCTCCATTTCTTTTTCCCATTTTTGTTTTGAAGATTCTAAGGCAGTCAGATTGTGTAGATTGAGTAGTCCATAGACTTTACTTATTGACTGTTTTACCCCACACCTGTACTCGAGAAAAGAATCAATTAGAGATTAAGCGGGACAAGAAGGGAAAGGGTTTGTTCTGTACAACAGGTGAGGCAAGCGGAAGATTGTTACAGTAACTGCAAAATGACGTCTGAATTGGTACCAAATTTGTATAGCTTGTTGTACAACTGGGAGAGTGTAAGGTTAGATACTTAGTGTGCCAGTGGCAGTTTAGAACATAATACCGACAGAGGGTTATATCGAATGGATGATGTCTCTCTCTCTGCCCAGCTGGCTTTCTCATCTTCCCCAAACAAGTATAGAATTGCCCTGATATTCGCCGACCAGTAGTAGTATAGAGAATTCGACAAGGCAAGACCATCTAAGCTTTGTATTATTTTATCCATTTAAACTTTGTCGTAATGATCTTAAAAGAGATTGAAGAGGGTAGCACATCTGGAATCATGGAGCCAATTGGCATTAGTTCACTCTTTTGATAATTCACTTTATAACTAGACAGCTGACCAAATTCATTAAGTAAATTTAATACATTTGGAAGACTCAAGGATGTGTCAGAAATGTACAACAACATATCATCCACATATAAAGATACTTTGTGCTCCAAATTCCCCCTCCACATCCCTATGATATTAGTAGATATCCTCAATGCTATGGCTAGGGGTTCAATTGCAATTGCGAAGAGGAGTGGCGATAGAGGACAGCCCTGCCTTGTACCGCGCTTTAGCTCATAAAAAGATGATATGTTATTATTAGTACGTAATGCAGCCAATGGGGCTGAATATAAAAATGTAATCCAAGACATAAAGTTGGATCCTAAACCAAACTTTTTAAGAGTAAAGAAGAGAAAATCACATCTCACCTGATCACCTGGTAAGTGACAGAATAACTTCTGAAGTATTGGACGGAGAAGAGCCATAAAGGATATTTGCAAGACGTCGGATATTAAAGAAGGAATGTCGACTTTTAATAAAGCCCGTTTGGTCAGGTGAAATGACTGCTGGAAGAACACCTTACATTTGTCGGCCCAGGACCTTAGCTGAGATATTAGTGTCAGTATTCAAAAGCGAAACCGGGCGGTATGAGCTACAGTACATTCTAAGAACATTCATCCTTTTTAAGAATCAGAGAAATAACTGCTTGATGCATAGTACATGGTAGAGAGTGAGATAACAAAGATTCTTCAAAGACAGATAGTACTAATGGGGAAAGTTGAGTAGAGAATTTTTTAAAGAATTCAGTTGGATATCCATCTGGACCTGGGGTTTTGCCGGTCTGCATAACCCCGATTGCTGCTTATATTTCTGAAATCGTAATTGGTGAGTCAAGATGCGCTGCTTTTTCTGGGTCTATCAATGGAGTATCAAGTTTACTAAAAAAAAACTTTCCCTCAATTTAGAGATAAGGTATTCTGCTTGTTTAGTTGCCAGTAAAATGGAATTCAGTTTTTAATAACATGCGTTGTTTAAGTCTTGCTGGAGATGGTGAACAGCTATTCTAAGAGTTGAGTTCTAATATTTGATCTGTCAATTTATTTAATTGATCCTTTCTGATTTTACTAGGAGTCTATTTCAGATGCAATATAACTCACAAACGTCTCGTCTGAGAGAAGAGTGGAATTGAATCTCCACGGACGGTAGTTTGGTTCTTTGGTAGTAATAAGTATTGTCATAGCCAGTGGACCATGGTCGGAAATAATTATGGCTTCGTAATCGCATTTTATGACTGACGATAGAAGGCTTGTGTCTATGAGAAAATAATCTATTTGTGAATAGGAGTTGAATAGGAGTTGTGTACCAAAGAGAAAAAGGAGTAGGCCCGGGTTACGAAATCTCCAGAGATCAGCTATTCTGTATGTTTTAAGGAAATTCTGCATCGTATGAGCTGATTTAGATATTGAAACCATTCTGGATGCGCTACGATCCAGAGTGGAGGAAAGGACACAATTAAAGACACCACCAAGGATAAGATGATGAGTTACCATATTAGGCAATTTTGAGAAAAAATTACTAAAGAAAAGGTGATTGTCCCAATTTAGGGGCGTAAACATTGGCTAAAATAACAGGGAGCCCATACAAATGTCCCACCACGATTAGGAAGCGCCCATCCGGATCAGACTCAATATTCGTCGCCAGCTCGCCACAAAGTGTATATTTTTACTGATAATTATTGCCACACCTCTAACCTTAGATTTAAGGTGGGAATGAAAAGTCTGGCCCACCCACTTACTTCTAAGCCGGCAGTGGTCAGAGACGCGTAAATGGGTCTCCTGAAGGAATGCAATATCAGTCTTAAGATCTTTTAAATGAGCAAATGTTCTTACGTTTTATAGGGTGGTTGAGAGATTTAACATTCCAACTCACTAGTTTAACTGTACAACCATTTACATGAGAAGCCATATTAATATTCTTCATATGGAGCTGAGAACAGTACAATGTTACAATAATATATCCTGATGTACATTGACTTCAGTATTAGTCCATACACTTTTAAGAAAAATAAAATAAAATAAAAAATGGTCTGACATTACCCCTACCTTTGTCATCGACATGAACATGATGAACCAGGAACCTCCCAAAATTGAGTCTACACATCGTGGGCTTATCCGGGTATACCTCTTAAACTAAACTAAGCAGAGACCACACCCAATTTGTCCTGAATTGTGAGTGATCCGTAATCGAGTAGGAAACAGTAAGCCATATCGAACACCTCGTTGCTCTCATAATAGTTCCTGACGTCAGTGAATGTGGCACGTGCTTTGGCGACACTGGCAGTATTATCCTGGAATATTGCGATGGAATCGCCATTCAACTGGAGCGGAGCCTGACTTTGTGTTCGACGCAGGACCTCGACACAATCCTGATAGTAGTGTAGCTTTGCTACAATCACCCGTGGCTTTCCTCCGGGGGTCAATGGTCTTAGACTGCGATACGAGCGTTCTACCAGAACTTCTTTATCCAGTTTCAGCACCTCGGATAGTAATTTAGAGACCGACTGCGTGGAAGCTGATTCCGGTCCCTCCGTGACACCCACGATTAGAATATTGCACCTCCGCATCCTCCCTTCCATGTCCTCGGATTTGTCTCGCCGCTCTTTCAGTTCCGATTTTAAAGTACTCACCATGGCTTGTAGTTCGTTCACTTCATCCATCCAGGTTGACATACTGCCTTCCATATCTTTAATGGTAGCCATCATTTGTTCAATGTCAGTCCGCATTAGCGTTGGATTGCTTGCAATTTCTGTTCTGACAGTTTGCAACTCGCTCTTTAAAAAGTTGAAATCGTCAGTGACAGAGTTCTTAAGTTCAGTCCTTATCACTGCGAAAATATATGTTTTTAAGTATATCAGGATCTGCGACTTCAATTCTTCCATATCCATTTAGCTTGCGGTCATGTCTGGTGGAGTCGGTGTGTGGGCACGGTCAGAAGCTGAACTCTGCATCGAGGAGGTTTTGGGCCTAGAACTACAATATCCGCTGTATTTATATTTTTGAAACTTAGAGGCCATCACTCTTTTCAAGACTCGTTCATTACACTCACTATGTGTTCAGGAATATGTTATAAATTGTGCTTGGGATAATTACAGAAGATATGTTGCTTTTATTACAAAATTAGATAAACGTACAGTAGGAGCTCAGCCAAACACGTTCCATTCCACCGCCTTCTCACATAGCGCCCGCCAGATTCCATACGCTCTTTAAACATTTATGAGATCAGCATTCTATGAAGAGTATGGTTTTTATTTGCTATAGTTCAGAAGAGTGCCACTGAACATTAGACTACTTTTATTACATTTAATGTGAGTTAGATTGTTTACTCATGCATTTAATGTAATTAATGTATTTATTATGTGCAAATGTCATACTACTGTTTTTGTCATACCTGTTGTAAAAATTTAATATGTAACCTTTTGATTAATGGTGGATGAGTCTTAGGTATTAATGTGGCTTTTTTTATTTCAGGTATTATATCATCTTCATAAAAAAATGAAAAATATGTCCAAGAAGTCTGAACGGTCAAAGCGAAAGGTAAGAGATTTGTTTTGTGGATATGTGTTATTTTCCTGGTCTTGACTACATTTATTAAAGGGCCCTTATTATGGATGTTTTAAAATTACCTTTCATGTAGTGTGGAACATAGCTCTAAGTCAGGGGTCACCAAACTTGGTCCTGGAGGGCCGCTGTCCTGCAGAGTTTAGCTCCAACCAGGTCTAACACACCTGCCTGAAAGTTTCTACTATGCCTAGTGAGACCTTGATTAGCTGGTTCAGGTGTGTTTAATTGGGGTTGGAGCTAAACTCTGTAGGACCGAGTTTGGTGACCCCTGCTCTAAGTGAATGAAAACATCCTGCAAATTTTTAAATCTGAAAGTGCACCGTATATAAAGTTATTGTCTTTCAAAAGTAAGAGTCGACTCTGAGTCAATGAAATTAATTGTTCTTCAAACGAGTCATAAGCCGTTTTGTCGTGACGTCAAGATATAACATTAGCCCGCCCACTTATTGCGCGCGCAGACACCAGGGAAACTTAAACCTCAAACCGGCAGCTGATTCCTGTGGACACTGGACAGCATCATGTCGAGGAGATGCTGTGCTCTACAATGTGACGGTAAAGACTTTTTTTTTTCACTGCCCAAGGACGAGCGTGGAGAATCAGTGGTTAAAATTAATCTTTACCATGATACTACAGCAGTATAATCCTAAACTATTCATGTTACCTTTATTTTACTGACGAGTGCTTCTCAAATTAGGAGTTCAATGCAGAATTCGCAAACCACTTGCTCTTGAAAGACGGTGTTCAAAATACTAGTTTTGAGTTTTACATTGTGTAGGTCTCAACCCGAACCTCTACATGCTAACTGGCTAACTCATGTTATCACTGTCTTACTGAAATACTTCTGCTGATCAGCTGTGGGCCACTATCCTAAACTATTCCTGTTACCTTTATTTTACTGACGAGTGCTTCTCAAATCTCGGAGTTCAATGCAGAATTCGCAAACCACTTGCTCTTGAAAGACGGTGTTCAAAATACTAGTTTTGAGTTTTACATTGTGTAGGTCTCAACCCGAACCGAACATGCTAACTGGCTAACTCATGTTATCACTGTCTTACTGAAATACTTCTGCTGATCAGCTGTGGGCCACTATTACATAAAACTGTATCTATTAATGCAGATTGTCTGTCGTTTTCACTACTTTGAGGAAAGATTAAGCATGAAGCAAGATTTGTTTTACCACTGTTTATGTTACATCAGTCAATCACGCTAGAGCTCGGCTCATGTATACATGCACTGTTATTGATACAGTTCACCGCAATATATTAGAAACATACTCGGTAAATAAATTAGTAAGTTACAAGTAAAAAAATCGGTTGATGGACATGCACTTGTTAATGCTGATGGTGAGGAATTGCAACATTTCATAATGTACCTCAAACTGAGTAGCGTATCACTGAAATGTCCTGCTCGAGTCGTCCTTGCGATGGAGGTTCGGGTTTAATAACTAGTTCTTCTAGTGTTTCATCATCGGACTCGCGCTCGCCTCGCATTGATATGGTAAAATCGACGTCATTGTTTGTTACTGTGTTTAGTTTACGGTGTAGGACGCCTCATGCACGCAGAGCTGTCGTTGTTATGGCAATGGGAGTTTTTGTTTTCGACACGCGCTATACGCGGTAAACCAATCACAGCAGACTGAGCTGTCTGGCCAATCAGAGCAGAGTAACTCATGGAAAGGAGGGATTTAGAGAGATTGATTCATTTAGCGAGACGTTTAAGAATCATTGAAAATGTGGTGATGTGCAAATGTATATTATGAGAAAATGAAACAGTTTTTTTACCTTTGATGCATGTAAACCTGTTGTAGGAGACACAAAAACAACATTAGGAAACTTTTAAATGTCATAATAGGGGCCCTTTAATATTATGGTCTGTAAAACTGGGTTTTGTAAGATTTGATGGCAAGCTGGCATGATATTACCACAGTAATTAGAAAATTAATGGCATGATATTACCACAATAATTTTGAAAATGAATGCATGGGTATATATAGGCTACTAGTGGAGCATGACAGACCTCATAAACCCCATGAGTTTGTAAGTATTGTCAAGTAATAAGTATTGGGTAGCCTATATATAACATACATTATGTATAACATAATCAAATATTATACACACACACACACACACACATATATATATATATATATATATATATATATATATATATATATATATATATCACATTTAAAATATGGTATACATATAGAGATGGATCTCTATATGTTGCCTAAGAAAGGCAAACAACCTTTCACCTGCACATCTCAGCTTGTTTTTTTTGTGTGTTTTTTTTTTTCAAAATACCACTTGTTTGATATTTTGTGAAATAATGCAGTGACATTCATGTATTTTTTTGGTGTTATAACTATATATAAAAAACTATAATGTGGCTGTATAAACCTGTATAACATGTATAACCCTTCAATAACATTAATAGTGCACAGCCTGAGCATTTCAGACATATTGACTTTCAAATTCGATATTTTTAATGCACTGCTTGATTAAAACTGACAAATTCATGCATGTCATGCAACCATTGCATCTGTGGTTTTAGCTCCTTACTTAAGATAATGGTCCATAATAGCCAATACGCTCCAGAGTGGTCTCTTGTAACCAGTGGCGACCAAGCAGGGTGTTATGGGGTGGCTGGGGTCAGAAGGGAATTCTAATAATGCTTTTAATCATTGTTGAAAGTAAGATTATCCTAACCTATGTTGGGATCTCACACACAAAAAGCACTTGACCGCAATGCAGTTATTTTTATGCTGAGGTAAATTTGACCTTTAATGTGAGAAAGATTGACTACAAATCTGAGATCTGTATCTATAGCAACAAATCAGTAACCTTGGATCCTTTTATTATGTATTCGTCTATTCATGGGTATTATGGGGAAAATGTTGTTTCGGAACATGGATTTGTGGGCTTTCAATTATAATGACAATGAAAAGGAGTGATCGCTATCTCGCATGATCCATTGTGTAGTACAAAAATGTATTCAGTCTGCAATGTACTGAAATGACTACAACAGGCAGCAAGAGAGTCCAAGAACTTGAAGAGAACAACATTCACTGGTATTTATTAATTGTATTTATGTATTTATTTGTTGTGGGTATAGGTCTGAAACAATTTCTTGAGAGAAATATGTCAAGTTCTAGCTAAAATATAACACAACATTCAAAATAAATGCTGAAATTGACTATATTACAATAAACTGCAGATATAGGAGCCTTCACACACAAAAAAAATATTTTGCTGCTTGTTCAGTTTGTTTGACCAATTAAACTGGTCAGTGGATTTCTAGTTTGCTTCCTTTGCATGTGACTGCATTTTAAGTTGTGTTATTTTTTTTGTTTTGTAGCAAAGGGGGATTTAATGTGCAGTTATGCTGAGGTTCTTGAAGAGTAGGCCCTATATGTTATTGCACAGCATTGTTTTGTCATCACCACATATGATCTATACTGTACTGTGATCAATTTAATTCAACATCACAAGGAAAAACACCAGGTGTAATATGCCAAAGGAGAATAATTAGCTTCCTTATCAAATGCTTTCTTACCAAACCAATCCATATGAATGTGAACATATCACAATGAGTAGAAGTGTAAGTTTGACTTAATAGTCTTGACACAAGAAGTTTATAAACAAAACAGCATCAGTGACTCAATAAAAGGTCTGCTGTTTCAATTTCCCCTCCTACTTTAGTGGACAGAGATTAGCACTGAGAAAACTACCCATAATCCCATTATCCAGGTTGTTTGAGTACTTTGTTGTTATTGCTATCTGTAGCCCTAATTGAGGTCAGTGCTGTCACAGAGCCCTAAACAGCAGGATTAGACAGCTAGATGCTATAATTTTTTTCAATTAGCCTATCTCTATTGGTGGTTACCATGCCTTTTTGTATGTTTTTCCTTCTGCTTCTCGGTGAACGTGATTTCACTAAGTACAACATGTTCCTGGATCAACATCTTTGTTAATCGTGGAATAACTCGTGGAACTAAACTTTTTTTTTCAAGTTTAGGCTTACAACCAGGTAAGTTTCTACATCAGTGTTATTCGCCTATCCTTTCCTTCTGATTTTAGGGATAAGTTATGGGTAGGGTTAGGTTTTCCAAAGTTTCCACAGGTCTGGTCATGGGTGAATATTGAGCCCCCGGCCTGTGGAAGCGGATCCCTCTTCAGAGGCTGGCCTGCCAGGTGTGCTATGATGTCTGAAAACCATACCCGGGCTGGCCAGTACAGTGCAACTAGAAGTCCCATCTCGACGGACCCTATCCAGAACTCCTGGGAGCAGAGCGATCGGGGGAAAAGCGTACAGGCGTAGCCTCTGCCACGTCTGTACCATGGATCCAACCCCAATGGGGCTGGATGGGTGAAAGAAAACAGCAGTGGACAGTGGGACGTCCCACGAGATGCGAACAAATCCATTTCCACTGGGCCGAACCTCTCGCATATCGACTTCAAAACCTCGGTGTGAAGTCTCCAATCCCCGGGCCTCAGCCCCTGCCTCGACAGGATATCTGCTCTCTGATTCTGGTCCCGTGGGACGTGCATTGCTCTGAGAGATAACAGTTTCCCGTGGGACCGCAGGAGGACCTGATGTGCCAATATGGATAGAGGGTGCTATCTCAGAACCCCCTGATGAATCAAGTAGGAGATCACTGACACATTGTCTGCATGGTGATCCCTGAGGTCTGGGAGGAAGCTCCCAGGGACCATGACCGCTCCCCAGCAAATGAGGGAGGCGTCTGTCGAATCGGCTTTCCGGTGAAATGATGCTCCCAGCACAGGGCCTTAGGAGAGAAACCAAGCTTTTTTCCACATAGATAGGGAACGAAGGCATCTACGTGTAACCCTGATCCTGTGGAAGGGGATCCCCCTCGGGGAAAATCCCTTGGTTTTCAACCACCACTGCAGGGCCCTCATGTGCATCAGGCTGAATGGAATGACGTTGCTGCCATGAGCCCTAACACTCTAAAACATTTTTTACAGTGATGGCTTGGCCTAGCTTTATACTGGACATCGTGGCCAGGATGGACTCGATCCGTCCATGAGACAGCTGTGCCCGCATTGTGACCGAGTCCCACACCACTCCCGGGAACATGGTTCTCTGGGCTGAAGCGTGCCAACACGCTTTTTTTCGTGTTGAGTCTCAACCCTGTTGTTTGCCTTTGTAGCTTCCGTGTATGCCGTCACATGTTACGTCATGACGCAGTGCCAATCAGGATTGGACTAGTTTCATTCATACTTCAGATGCGTTACACTAAGGGCGTTCCCCAAAGTGTCGTCATTGACGCAGTTCGAGAACGCTACGGCAAGGTAGGGCATTGGGAAGTTCATCACGGCGCCGAATAATATGCCCATCTGAGTGTGGTATTAGTCATACTTATTAGCGAAAAATGACCTTAATCTGATTATTAGAAATAATCACATTATTGGTGCACGTTAACGTACTGTAGTCCGAGTTTGGAGGTGTTGGTCAGAGCTGTTCTCTATAAAAACTGAGTGTGCTATTCACAAGAGGCATTGCCTGATACGAACCATGCCTCAAATAGAGATGTCAGAACATACCAGATTAATAGGGGTAGGTCACTTTCTTCTGTGGAAGATATTTTTAAAATGTATTTATTTGTTTATTTATGTATTTATTTATGCCCACACAGTGAAAATTAGTGAGGTGTGTGTGTGTGTGTGTGTGTGTGTGTGTGTGTGTGTGTGTGTGTGTGTGTGTGTGCGTGTGTGTGTGTGTGTGTGTGTGTGTGTGTGTGTGTGTGTGTGTGTGTGTGTGTGTGTGTGTGTGTGTGTGTGTGTGTGTGTGTGTGTGTGTGTGTGTGTGTGTGTGTGTGTGTGTGTGTGTGTGTGTCCGTGCGTGCATGTTCACAGAAGAAATAAAGTCATACGGCTTAGCAGGACATAAGAGTGTGTAAATAAGTCATTTAATTTTTTGAGTGAACTATCCCCTTATGTAGTCTAACATTTGCAAAAATACGGAAATAGTTATAAATGAATGAGTCCACACAGTAAGAGAAATTATCTATAAATTGAGAAAGTTCAGTAATTTTGCTAGTCTCCCTATGATTGCATGACTTCAAGACCACAGAACAGATTACTCAGTGATGTTCAAAACCATCCTGGAGTTTAAAACAAACAATAATGGTGTTTATGGGACACCATGGAGGGAGCCACTGTTTTCCAAAAAAAAAAAAAAGCTATTCTAAAATTCTAAATAATATGAATTTTAAGTAAATATTGTGTAAAATAATTGTTTGTGTAATTTCAGAGTCATTCACTGCCATTGTATACTACATCTGAGCATATGCAGCAGCCAATTACCAAATTGCTATCTTTTAGCTCCGCTTATTTCCTTTTTCAGATATGATCCATATATTGACGTATCATTTTCAAAATTTAAAAACTGTTTTTGTCATTCGTTTGTATTTTCCATTAATTTAGTTTGTTTTGTAAACTTTTATATATTTTAACATTATTGATGTGGGTTTTTTTTTTTTTTTTTAGAAACACACACACAGACATCAAGAATCAGCATATGAATCTCAACAATGGTGACATGCTTCATGCCGCAATGCATGCTGGGAGCCATGATTTTAATACTATGGTGGCTCCCAGCATGCATTGCGTATTTTAAAATCAGAATTCAGAATGTCTGATCTGCTGCAAGAAAGTTTTGCTGGTAAACTATAAATAAAAAATAAAAAAATTTGGTCGGAGATCAGATTAGTGATTTATTCTAGTTTATGAGGCTGAAATCTTGATCATCTTGGTTTCTTTTTTCTTAGCAACAAATTATGTGTTTTGCTAAACACTGTTACAATCACCACAAACTCACAAAAATATCCAAGAGTCAAACTGCCCAACCAAAGGAAACGTAACCAAAATGGTGATGACCAAATGATTTCCAATAGACAAACATTTTTGAATTGGCTCAACTACAATGGATTTGTTACAGAATAGTTGCACCTCTCCAGAAAACAAATTATGTCAAGTTGACGTTTTTTTTTGTATCACAGACAACTTATTTTCAGGTGGAACACACTCTCAGTGGTGAGTGTGCAGACGGTATGAGGAGCGCGAGTTGTAAAGCCGGTTTAATATTTCTGTTGCTCTTATGCTTGTTTTATTTATAGTCAGTAGCAGTTGTTAGTGAAGTATTTGCAAACTCCCCATGTGTGCGTGGGATCACCGATGCTGAAAATTAATTACCACTGCACTGTGGAATATCCAGCCCGATCTCATCCCAAGGCGTCATATCCTGACACTTTTGACAAATCATCTACATCCAATGCACATGGCACCCTTTAGCGTCAATATAAGACGCAGATAGATATGGGCCAGAAGGCGCCTCCTAGTGGTCTAAGTGGTCAGTATATGACGCCCAAGGATGAGAATGCGTTGGAATATCAGTAAAGTAAATCTTTGCTTACACTTTGCTACAACCATTCAGGCAAGCTATCCGGCTCTACTGTTTAAAGCGTGACAGTATGTTGCGTTTGCAGTCTGTATTAGCAGTTTTTGAGAAAACTGCAGCCACCGCAGTGACCAATTTGAACTCTGCCATTGGTGAAGGGAGCAGTAGAGTAGCCAAGTTAATATACTTACCTGAAAAGTATGATCATAGTAGAGAGGGCATGTTAATAGTGTCTGGTGGAAGCGCCTACCAAAACTTGAAAACACACTTGAAAGCCTTGGATGCGGAACTTGAACTTGAAAACCAGTGCGAGGAGAGCGTCTCTCTTGAGATTGCTGTTTTTTAGAACCCACGCGCTGGTTTCCTACACATGGATCTCGCTCTCGCACTGTGGTGCGGCCGCCAGAGTTGGTGAGATCAAAATCAACGATAAGATTTTGTGTCGTTATGGTTGCAATCGAGACGCGGGTGAGTGAACGTCAGCATCGGTTTCTACGAACTGAATGTTGGCGTCAGCATCTGCGAACTCAGACGTTTTGATCTTTACTATGAGTATTAGAACACGATTGGTTAGATGAGAAAGTACTAAGTGACGTAACAATTGAGTCTTCCTGGCATAAGTTACGCTAAAGCTTCCATTTATTGAATTCAATGTCCATTATTTTCCCATCCTGTAGCCTACTGTTAATGTTTATAATCCATATATTTAGTAAAGACACGAAAACTGAATTTATGCCAACTCTGTTTGCCTGTTGTTGTGACCAATCAGATCAAATTTTAAGACCAAGGGTGGTATTATTTTTTCCTGTAACTGTACAATGGAGTTGCCATTCAAAACTGAGACTAATAAATGTTTAGAAAAAATGCTGTCATTAATTGATAAGGAGCTGGTCTAAGGTATTTTTAATTAATAGGTGTACACTGCACCGTGTGCAGCTTTGTAATGGGAATTGGGATCCTTTCTGTCATATGTGATTGCCATTTATAACTGTTTTTATGGGTTTGTCTCAGGAACCTTGCAATTAGAAATGTTGGACAAATAGAAGTAAAGTAATATGGTTATTAAGAAATCATTATAGGCTCATTATACAGTATAGGTATTATATATCAAAGTCAGTCTGTTGCAAGATGAGACCTCAGTCTTATCAACATATTATGCAATAATGGTGCCCCTCTTTCTCCCTTTTCAACATTCCTCTTGATCTCTTTGTGTGAGACTGAATTTAGCTTTTAAAATATACAAACTTTCCAGGCATTGGTGCACAAATTACATATTGGGTAACAATAGAGAGGGATCTAAAACGGCCATTTGATTCAAATGACTTTGTCACACTGGCGGGAAAGCATGCCTAATACTTGCAGTCCGTTTACGTCTCTAACAAGGTAGGATTAGTGCAGATTCATAACATTTATGGTAATTTCACAATACCAAAAGTCAAAACCCTAAACTCTTTTTTTCCAAAAAAGTAGAATACTGGATCAGTTCTGGAATTCTTACCATTAGGCACATACGTGTCAGCAACAGAAGAGGACAGAAGAGGCTGAGCCTTCTTAGTACCTGGATGGGAGACTCCTGGGAAATCCAGGTTGCTGCTGGTAGAGGTGTTAGTGAGGCCAGCAGGGGGCGCTCACCCTGTGGTCTGTAATGGGTCCTAACACCCCAGTATAATGACGGGGACACTATACTGCCAAAAGAGCGCCGTCCTTCGGATGAGACGTTAAACCGAGGTCCTGACTCTCTGTGGTCATTAAAAATCCCAGGATGTCCTTCGAAAAAGAGTAGGGGTGTCCCTGGCATTCTGGCCAAAATATACCCAGTGGCCTCTTTCCATCATGGCCTCCTAATCATCCCCATAAACTGATTGGCTTCATCACTGTCTCCTCTCCACCAGTAAGCTAGTGTGTGGTGGGCGTTCTGGTGCAATGGCTGCCGTCGCATCATCCAAGTGGATGTTGCACATTGGTGGTGGTTGAGGAGACCAAACCCCCCCCCCACTCCCCTCCCCTCTTTCGGGCAAACAGGAAGCCTCCAGGGCGGTCCCGGCAGTTTAATGGGCCATTGCGGTGCAGGTAGCTCAGGGGGCCATGAAAGATTGGCGCCCTTGGCCTTGACACTGGGCTCAGCCACGATGGTTGGAGACGTATAGCCCCCAATAAGATCTTCTTGGGAGGAGCTATAGACTCTATAGCTGGAGAGGACTCTGACTCTGGTCAGGGGCTAGAGCCAACGTGTGCAGCCCACAAAACAAATGGCCAAGGCTATAATGGACTCTTGGACTGGAACCGGCTCAAGAATTTCCCTTACTTGAAAGGACGGGTTAATTTCTCTCATTGAAACGGACTGGTAACAAAACTCTGGGACTGGAACGGGCTTGTGACTGGACTCTGGGACTGAAGCAGACTCTGGAGAGCATTCTGGAGCAGGCTCTAGAGCGGAAGAGAAACCCCAAATGCTTTTAGGATGGGACTGGATGAGGGTTGTAATTGTCCTCTTTAACTTCAACCAAGAAATCAGAACCATTTAGCCAGATGATTCAATTAATGGAATCGACTAAAGGTGAATTACAACGACCAGTAGACAGGAACTGAATTACCTCATCATCCAGTCCCATTTGAAAGCGGGTATTGAGCGTAGTGTTGCTCCAACTCACCAGATGGAAATACTCTAAATTCCTCCACATACCACTCCAGAGGATGACAGAGGGAGAGGAGATGCTCTTCAGACATTTTTTTTCGTTGTGGTCTAGTATTCTTTCAGCAACAGAAGAGGACAATGCAGGTATCAGTGAAACACTGATGCAACTTTATTTGCTGGAGTGGAGAATAGCAGCTGGTGAGGTTAACAGGTAAGAGGTGACAATGGTAACAGTGCTTTCTTGTGAAGGATCATAAGAGTCATTGGTTATGGGAAACAGATGACGGAAGACAGACAATCCAGAATTAGGCTGCAGATAGCCCAACAGGTAAGTGGTCAGGTAAGTTGAAGCATGTATACAACAACGAGACAGCTTACATGGAGTGGAGCTGATGCGGGTGAAGGATGGCAGGTGTGGATGATTATGAAGTGTGTGCAGGTGTGAGCCAGGAGGGATTATGGGAAATTTATACATTTATATACAGGGTTCCCACACATCCTGGAAATTCTGGAAAAAACAAGTTGTTGTTTTTAATATCACTGTTTAATCTTGCTGTGATGTAGTGACCCTGTCTTGTGTTGGCGGTTGCAAGACCTAGGAATTTTAGAAAAAATATGTTGTCTGTTTCACTAACAAAAATAGTTCCAAACAAAGATCCGAATGTTTCTTAACAACACACAGTGGTGTTTCATTTCTGAATGAAACTACAATTTTGAACTAAACATTTGAGAAAATGATTCAATGACCCAATCATAAAGACCATTACTAGACTAAATTCGGAACTGCATACTAGTATACTTTACGTACTACCACATCTTTCTATTGCAGAAATAGTGTAGTATGCGGTTCTCATTTGCTTCAGCCAATGAAGCAAATGTTTGAGCTACAGCCTTCCTGTAGCTCAAACAGTAGAGCGTTGGCGCAACGCCAAGGTCATGGGTTCGATTCCCAGTGAAAGCAAGAACTGATAAGAATGTAAATGTGTACCTTGAAATGTAATGTACTGTAAGTCGCTTTGGATAAAAGCGTCTGCAAAATGCGTAAATGTAAATGCTTCGTTCGTAAATGAATAAGCATTTTGAACGAATCGTTTGAAAGATTGACTCTAATGACTCACTGAATTTCCGAAAGAAAAAGAACAAAAATGCCTCTATCCCAGAGCAAAGGGATGGGTTTGCCATCCTTTAATTAAAATAAATAATTATCTTAATCTGGACACCAGCACTGAATAATAAATCCTTTGACAGATGTCTGTCAAACGTTCCATTCAACTTAAATATTTTTCCTACCTGTGTTAAAGTGTTGGGAATTAAGATTTTAATTATGATTTTGGTGACAGAGCGAAATGTCACGCATATCATAAAAGAGGTTTCAAGGAAATGTCATTATGAAGGATATTGTACATTGTGAATCCTTTATTCCATTATCTGTATTGAATCAAGTAATATTTAAAACTCTGATTCAAAGTATTTAGCCAAGTGGTCCTTTTTTGTCAGTGGTTCTTTTACTGAGTGACTGCTTTTCTTCATTCATTTTTCTTCAACACCATGAGAGCTGAGGTCTTACAATGTGAGAGAGGATAATACATGTTGATTTTTGGTTATCACTGTTTATAATGAATGGATGGATGGATGGATGGATGGATGGATGGATGGATGGATGGATGGATGGATGGATGGATGGATGGATGGATGGATGGACAGGTAGTTCAAGCATTCCTACTGAAAATGTTTGGCATGGATCTTTCGGTTCAGTATGTGTACCGAATGAATGCAGCATTAGTTTAACCATCACGGAACTTCTGTGTGTGGAATGTAATTTGAAACTCAGTTTTTCTCCTGAACGAACCAAAACCTAGATCTTACAGTTGTATTATTCTCTGTAAAAGTTAGAAATTCATGTGAGTATTTCCATTGTGCATAAAGGCTTACTCTGTCTTCACTGAAGGAGCGCTGCATGTGTGCCAGTCAGACTGAGTGCAATAGAATGAATAGTGCAATAATTCTGACTAAAATATACATTTTATAAAATATTTTGCATCCAAAAGTGAAAGCTACGGCCCAGTAGTGCACAACACAACGAAATTAAGCCACAACAAAATTAATCCACATCACAATGGAAACTAAATTTTACTCTTTGACGAGCTACTCAAAGTTGTTAAAACGTATAATTTGAATTATTACATTTACTTTTAACATTCAAAAACAGACATGTTCAAAATCTTGATAGTAGACTGACTTAATACAGGTAAATTTTTTACCCTTCATGCAGGGTCCGAAATTAACACCCGCCAATAAGCGCCAAATGCGGGTAGATTTTCCGTTTGGCGAGTAAATCTCAAGAGGATATCCGCCACACTGGCGGGTGAATGTTCATCATACCAAAATAGTAATGTAATAAAATGTTCGGACACTCGGGAGGTCGTGAGATATTGTTACGAATCAGTTAAATTGATAATCCCGAGCTGGCTCTCAGAGACCGGAGCTTTCAATGTTGCAGGCAATAGCTTCAAGGGGAACTGAAACGAAATAGGAAGTACAGGTGATATAACAGATGTGTTATCAATTATCATTGTTATTTGTGGTAGGACACTTAAAACTGCTGAAGTAGTTACAAGGGGGGAAAACAGTGATATTAGTTTGTTGTTTTGTTACTAGAGCGCAGCCATCTTGAGCTTCAACGGTAAGTGACGTCACTGGCATGGTAGGCTACCTTGACAGCTCCAGCAAAATGTCATATCAAGAAGGGGTCTTATTCAATCTTAATCAAGATTTAAAAATGTTGATCTGTCCAACAAGCGAATATAACACCTCCGATGCCATCAAGGACCGAATAACCTGCATAAATGTTGGCATAAATGTGACCACGGCGGGTGCTGTAGGCTAAACAAGTTCCACTCATCTTAGTTGAAAGAGGTGATGATCACCGTAGATCACCTTGCTAAATTAATCCGACATCGAGGATGCTATCCAATATATGTAATATCAATCGGCGACACTCGCAAGTTACTTGTTAGTTGTTAGTGTGATTTCAGCCGCCTTAAAACTAGAGACGCGGCGGTGCGCCTTGCCAGTTTAAATTTGACGAGCGCACACGCTTAAATGCAATGCACAGACAGACAGCTGGTTAGCCAGCTGGTTGAACGCAAGGTTCTATGTGTATCAGTATATTCATAAAAACAAATTGAATCATCAAATGAAATATTAAAACTGCAAATTCTTCACTGTATGAATTAAATGAAACGACTATACTGATTCTTAGACTGCTGTCACTTTAAGAACTACATTAATGCAGGGATAGAATATACTGATACACATAGAACCTTGTGTTTTTGACACTTTAAATGCCATAAGACGATAAAGAGAATTTAGTTTAGTGCACGCGCTGTGACAGCTGGCTGTCTGTCTGGGCATTGCGTTTAGGCGTGTGCGCTCGTCAAAATTTAAGAGGTTTTTTTCTATTCTTGATTGCATGTTTTACTGTCTAAAGCTGATTATAACCAGCTTAAGACTAAATTGTATGGCATTTATTAAATATTCTTATTACTTGAATTAAAAAAATCAGCATTTGCTTCATGTTACACTTTGATTACAATCCTGGCTTATATAATGTGGAACTAAAGAAAGGCGTATTAATTCAATTTAATGCTATTTTTTTAGTTCATTTTAACAAGGTTCTTTTTTAGTTTGTTTATAAATTATGTAAAACTATAGCCCCTTTCACACACACAGTCTTTACTGGTAAGTTACTGTTTAGATATCATGTGTGAACAGGACATTTTCAAAAATACCAGTAAATCAGTATTTTTAGTATGAGAAATTGGGTAACTTTTTCCTGGTATGGTATGAGCAGGTGTGAGGTCAGGACCCACTGATGTAAGAAGTCTGCTTTGGGCCAGTCATAAAGCCCGATTGAGATGAAGTGATTACTCCACATTGTTTACAGTAAGCTTAATTGTTTTTCTATCTAAATGTGCTAGAAGGAGGTCTTTGACCATTGCGTCGTGTCACAGCTTTTTTTTCAGCGTCTCGCACTTGAGAATGTTGTCAAATTGGACAGATAGACTATAGTGAAAGTAAAGCAGATAATTGGTATCACAGACTTTACCGGTGTTTTGGTAATGTGTGAATTGTGTCCGGTAAAAAGATTTTGCCTATGGCGTACTTTTAAAAATCTGTGAGTTTGACGTGATGAAGAAGTATGATTATGACCTCTCCTTTGATCGTGTCACCCCATGCCTTGCTTCTCTTTTTGTTCACCTGCATAGTTGGTGCCAAATATACTTGTTGTAATTGGACTTGGACTTGTCCTGTGCTGCCATCCATTCAGCTTTGAACTTGTTGTTTGAATGTAAATCCAAATGTGTCCAAAAATCTGGTCTTGCAGTAATGATTGCAGTAAGGCACAAGAGGCTGTGTTTCAGTGACGTTTATCCTAATAGACATTTTTATGCTTCAAACACATATTTCAATCATGGAATTTGAAATTCTGAATCTGTAAAAAAAAAAAATTTGAACATGTTTATTATCCATTGACAAATGTATTATCCATTGAATTGTATCCTTCAACTTTTCCATGACCATATAAGTAGTCCCAGGGCTAAAAGCATGATTTAGCAGTATTACAGTTCACAGTACACACGTTTGTATAAAGTGCTGAAATTTTAGTGTCACATACTGTAAATATAAATTTAAATGTAAGCAGTAAATGAATAAATCTGCTTTTAAACCCCCTGGGATGTATTCCCATTTGCTACCATTGTAAGTGCTTTACTGTAAATGTGATTTGTGTTTGTTTTTAACAAACTGTGAGTACATGATTTTCTGAAAATCAAAATGATTTTCTGGTCATTTACAGCCGGTCACAAATGCTGTTGATAGAGATGAACTTGTTTTGAACCTGTATACAGTACTATGAACTGTGTGTTTTATAAATGCCTACATACAGTAGCATATGAAAATATTCGGAACCCTGGGACATATGGTGCTCTAAACAAACCTTCGTATCTTATGTCCTATCCCTCATTACACGAGCAGCCTATATAAATAGCCGCTTACCTCAGTCCAGTGACAATACTTCCAGCATCCCTCCTCCACGCCACATCCTCCTCTATTTATGTTCCCTCTATTATGCATTGAATATTCTTTAGTAATCTCTATTACTAAAGTTCTCCAAGTACTCCGTTTATCTCTCAAGTCAAGTCTCATGCTCAAGCCCTTACATAATAGATAGCATAGCACTCAAAATATGTTCAACTTTATCTCATTTAAGGATCATGCAAATATGAACTCATAAATTATGGTTTATTGTGTAAGGGCCTGGAAACAGGATATAGTTTAAAATCATTCTGCAAGAATTTTTCAACTTGAACTGTTTTCCCTCTGTGTTAAAATATGTTGTTTGGCATAAATCTAACAGAGCACATTACTGTGTGAGCACCATCCCTACAGTAAATCATGATGATGGCTGCATTACAGCATAGGGACGATCAGTAATATGCCGGAGTGTGCTAGATTTCAGATTCGCTGTCCTAGTCCACTGGCATTGTCTCTTCTTGACTATTTTTTGGGGCAGCAAAATGATTAAATGAACTTTGAATTGATTATGGATTTCACGGATACTTGTCCTAGTAATTGCCATGAATGTGATTAATGCACTTATAATTTGCTAGGATAGAATCTGTATAATGTAAATGTGGCCAATTAAACGTACAAACTAGCAGCTAAAATTGCTATCAAAGGTGGCCGTACAATAAAATAACCGAGTTTATTTAGCTTTCACTTTTACATTGTGTTGTTTTAATACATTGATGATCAGTACTTGATGATATAAACACTGTTCACATCATTAATATCACTCAGTCATACCAAGAGATACACCTTTAGATAACTTTGTTTTGAATCTGATACAAATTTAAGAATGAGAAGTTGAACAATGTTTTAGAGTGCATAATAAAAGCAGAAACAAGGGACATTCGCTTCTCAACAGACAAAAGTCTGAGCTAGCAGTCACATCAAAGGGAGACCCATTACATTGGTGTTGCACACCACAGCAAGGATTCCATTTCCTTTGAGATCAATGGATTGATGTTCCTGCCAAAGCAACTGTCTTCTCATTATGTGTCAGATAAGGAGTCAGCATGCTGTAAGGAAAAGGCTTAGGCCTACTTGTAATTGAAGTATATAGATGTGCGATGCGATGCCCCGAGAGGATAAACTGTGTATCAAAACAACTTAAAGTTTTTTTTTTTTTTGTGGGGTGGTTGCAGAGAGCTAAAGCTTTTACATATTTAATGACCACCATGCATTGGGTCGTGCTTGCAACAGCGGGTAAAGGTTCAGAGGGAGGTAGTGTCTCTTATTGTGTTCTCATTGATATTCTGTGAATATCAGGGGATGGCTATCCATGTCGCTTGGCTGATAAAACTGTCGGTATGATTGATAATAGCCACCTATTTGTCCATAAAATAAGTCAAATTGGTGGAAATGTATTGTCTAACAAAACACACAAGAAATGAACTTGAAACCTGAAAGGATTTGTGAGTGAGTTTGTTCTTAGTGAGCACTCAGCTCTGTTAAATTAAAGGTGCACTTCTGAGCCTGTGACCTTCATGGTACCTGCAGTGTTCACAGAGCATTAAGTGACTAATGGTCTGAAATTAAGGTGAGGTGTCTATAAATAATGAGTAAACAACAGCCAGAAAGAAATTTAACCCACAGAAAATATGTTTGGAATTCGGTTTCGTTTTTGAAAGTATTATTTTGAAGCAATGTTTAAAGATGGATACACTTGACAAGACTCTTGTGTTGTTAAAAATGGTTCAGAGATGCATGCAGTTTGTTCTGTTCTGCTCCATCTTGCTTTTTAAACACAAGAATGCCTTTCTTGTTCTTCCTCTTACTTTTAGTGCACAGAGCTAAAAGGATCTAATGGTATCAGGGTCATGGCACTAACAACAGTACGTACTTCAAAATGCAATTTTAAGTATGTTACATTACAGATGTAAATGTACAGGCACTCTACCTGAATGTTGTTCTGTATCCATCTCTTTTAGTTCTAGCATTACATTTCAATTTGCCAGTCAGAAGTGTGTAGTGAGTATAGACACTTTTAAAACTTTAATCATGGGTAAAACTTCTTAAGTAAAAGTATATGCAATTACCTTTGTGCCAATAATAATGAACGTAACTTTTCAAGAAACTAATGCAAATATAAATTGAAACTGAATAAAATATCTGTGAAATTGAAGAAAAAAAATCGTAGTCAGAAATTCTTGACCTGGAAGTGAAGACGTCAGTGTTGGCACAGCTTTCCATTTCATTTTAGTGATATTAAGTTATGAGTTTTGTTTTTAAAATTGTATCTGTATTTATCTGCTGCTACTACTTTGTCGACAGAAGCTTTTAGAAGTGCAAGAGATCTATTCAGTCTATAGATCTATTTGCGCACACAAATTATTCTTGTTGTCTTTACTACCTTTAATGACTTTGTTGCCAATGGCTGTTCAGAAACCTCTCGGATTTCATAAACAATATCTTAATTTGTGTTCTGGAGATGAACGAAGGTCTTACGGGTTTGTAACGACATGAGGGTGAGTAATTAATGACAGAATTTTCTTTTCTGTATATATATTTTTTGAAACGTATCAGACTTATTTGAATTCTGAATGCTACATTTTAAACTGATAGGGAGGAGAAACTGATATTAGGAGTTAACTGAGGTATTACCGAGCTCAATGGCTCTGGCCAAGCTGTGATATAAACAAAATCTTATTGGCTATTTTAAAAAAGGGGAACATCTGCTCGATATGTCCTGCCCTGTCTTCCTGTTTCAGTGGAAATTACGTCAACACATTAAATAATGCTGCACTTTTCAATGCACTTGAGTGGGCCTTTAATGATTTTTGAACCTATTTTTCATAAATATAGACAGGGCTCTTGACAGCACATCTGAAAGTAATATTCCATGTAATTACTACAAACTACCTGAGTTGTTAGCAGTCCTATTCAGTATAGTTCACTCTCACACTTTCCAATTCACTTGGTAATTGCCCTTCTGAACTGGAGTATTAAGGTGTTATCAAAGAAATGTCATGTAAGTGGATTACAAGCCTGATGCAGCTTATGCAGATAGACTTATTGCCTTATCATTAAATAAGTAGTTCACTTTCAAATAAAAAATTCCTGATAATTTAGCATACCCCATGTCTTTCTTTCTTCAGTCGATAAGAAATTAAGGTTTTTGAGGAAAACATTCCAGGATTTTTCTCCATATAATGGACTTCAATGGCAACCAACGGTTTGAAGGTTCAAATGTCAGTCTTAATGCAGCTTTAAAGGCTCGACACGATCCCAGCCGAGAAATAAGGGTCTTATCTAGAGAAACGATCCGTCATTTTCGGAAGAAATTCTTTTTTTATACTTTTTAACCACAAATGCCCGTCTTGTACCATCTCTGACATGCGCCACGCATTACGTCATCACGTTGGAAAGGTGAAGTAGACATGGAAAAGTGATTGTGTAATTGGGAAGAGAATTATGAGAGAGAGCAAAACAGTCTAAGAGAAAGAAAGAAGACCCAGGGAGAGACCAAGGAGAAGGGAACTGAAACATAATTGCAGACAGTGGAGGTCACAACAGGTGTCTGGCCACTGACAGACCCTAGTAACAGACTACCTTCACAAATCGTGCTGTATAAACAACTTGTTTTTCTTTGCCCAGGGTTCCGACAGTTGGTTTTGTGGATGGTGGCAGAGGGGAAATAACAGTAATTATGTTTGAATCAGTCAGAGAGCTGTTATGAGCCACCATTATTTTCTGCTGTCCATTCACACCATCAAAAATGTACAAATTCACACATAATGTAATTTTTTTACCTGCTGTTTGTGAAACAGCTGGACAGAGCTAAGGTCAGTCCTAAAATGTAAGAAAGATAAATGCCCCTCAGTGTGTATACATTTCACTCATTGTTTGATATGTGGACAAAGATATTTAGCTGCATGGTGCTCTTGCTTCTGCTATCAGAAAAATGTAGCATGTTTGTTATATTTGTGAGTGATCCATTTCTCTGGCTGTGTCTCATTTTGAGCATCCTCCGGAGGTTTGCATTTGTCGGCCGCATACTTTGAGGCTGCCTCACTTCAGAAAAGTAAACATTACATTTCAAAATAAGAAAGAAATTACAATCATTTACACCACACAAGGAATAACGGTCAATTTTATAATGGTTACTTTTCTGAAATGAAACATCCTCAATGACATATGCGGTGGACAAATGTGACCTTCAGAGGGTGCAGCCTTCGAAATAAGACAGCGTGTATCACCGTTTTATTCACCATACTGTTTTTGACAACATTTCCTTTGAGACACTGGACTGTAAAATTTAAACTCTATACAGTTACTTATATGTACTGTCATTGTCAAACAAGTTGTATGGAGCATATTGTCATTCTTAAATCAGAATAAGAAATACCTTATAGAGACCCATAAATAATTTTGATTATTTATCCAATCACTCCAAACCTACATGATTTACTTTCTCTAGGAAACACTAAAGAAGTTATTTTGTCCAAGGAAACAACAGTGGACCCCATTGACTTCCATTGTATGGAAAAAAAATACTGAAATGTCTTTTGTTTTCTACAGAAGAAAGACATACAGGTCTAGAACGACATGAGGATGAGAAAATGCGTCAGGGTTCTGTCACTCCAGTTGGTCTTATTATTAGTTTGTTATTATTAGTCAGAATCCATTCAAATTCTGAATGGATTATATAATTAATATATATATTACACATACACAGTATATCGCCTAGAAAGCAAGCTAAAAGCGCTCCCTTTACTAAAAAGCTTTCATATGATTCATCGCAATTCATCGCAATCTCACAAAGTTCTGCTATAATCAATGAAGCTGACTGCACAATGAATCTCTTATTTAGCCTACGTAATTTCTAAAGTTTGTTTGTTATAAGTTAACTTATAATGAGAGTTTTTGTGAGCGTGCGGAACTCAGCACTGGACAAAATCTCCAGAGTTTGAGGTGAGTGGATTCTAATTTAAACACGTCTGTTTGACAATTTGCTCTCAAGAAATCATCAGATTTGTTTGTGATTGGCTACATTGCTCAACGCGAAAAAAAACACTTTGTAAATAAAAACCTTTGACACTCTCAAGAAAACACCAAATCTGTTTTGCCAATATTACTGAGAAAACTGATCCTAGACCAGCCGTTATAGACCTTATTCAGAGCAGGGCCGTGAGATTTTCAACGTTTTTAAAAACTTGTTTAAAGCTCCTAGATCAATTTTCGACAGCTCATCTTGTCTAAATTTGTCTACTGAAATTTTTAAAAATATATATTTTTGCAGTGTTTCATCAGCCGAACAATCCAAAAACACATTAAATAACAGTACAACCCACTGAAGAGATCCATGTCTATCCCTCACAGCCTCACTTTTATTCCCGTTAAAAATCAAAGATACCGCTGCTGTGAACAAGGTCTATGGGCAGCTTTTCCCTGTAAAAGCAAACAGAGGCAGCAGCAGTAGTCAGTGGTTTGAATGAGAATATTCCAGTTTCTCAAGCCTCACTGTGATCTTACCAAGTAAGATATGTGGATCAACATATTTTGTTGATCTTGGAACAGCGTTCCTGTCCAAAAATGTAGTCCTAACCCTATCCCTTCCCCTAAGCCTAACCCTTCCCATAACTTATTACTAATATCAGAGGGAAATGATATAGGTGCATAACACAAAGATGTTGATCCAGGAAGATGTTATGGTGCAATGACGTTCACAGCCTGCTCGAGCCATGTGCTTACTCTCGTCTGTGATGTGTTGTGTGTGCAGAGCATGGTGTCTGGATCCGGGAGTTTCGGTTCAGTGTTGGGGTCCAGACATTCAAGATCCATGTTTTGTCTTTTTTTGTGAGCACACATGCTTGAATGTTCATTCCCTCACCAATGCGCTCTTGTCTGGTCTCATGCATTTTTCTAGAGTACCTCACTTGTGAATTGTTTCATTGGCCAGGTGTTGTCATGTTTTGTGTAGCACATGACTTGTGATGGTTTTTATTGGCCGCATGTTCTCTGTCCTCCCTCGCTATCATCCTCGTCCGCTTCCCTATTTATTGTCCCTGTATTCTCTGTCTTTAGCCAAGATTATTGTTGAATGCGACTGTATTGCTAGTCATGTCCTGCTCTGCTTCGCGTTTCACTGCTGGTGGATCTTGTTTTTTCTGCTACTGGGTAGTATTTGTTGTATTTTTTTGCTATTTTAATAAAGCCTACCATCCCCTGCATTTGAGACGTTGCGTCATCCCTTACACCAAACCGGACAAAATGATGACACAATTTAGATTTATAGGTGAACTATGCCTTTACATTTCCCTGGTCTTGTGAATGATTCAGTGGGGAACACCTCAGAAATAAAATGGATTGTGAATGAGCATTTAAGGGAGAGATTAAAGTAAGATGAAATGACCGCCAAAGGACAAAAGAAACAGTTGTTGGTTTCTCGCTTGTTTATTTACATTAATCCGATCCTGACAAAATCTCCAGCTGTGTTTCTGAAGTAAACCATGTCTGTCCCCAGTGATACTGAAGTCGAGCAAGGATTGCTTTTTGTTGTTTATGTGAGAATTAGCTGTGGTGTATTTGCTCCACCAAACAGTTATACATTTATCTTGTTACCTGTACCTGATGTTTTTAGTAAATAGGAAATTCCAGTAGGTACTGTATATGGAAAGATGTGATGAAGAAGCATGGCTTTCAAACATCATTAGCATGGCACCTATGGCACCTCTTTGGAAATGTTTATCTCCTTATCTGCTTAAATATGCTCACCAGTTAGTTAAATCTGCCAGTCACTCTTCATTGTTTACAAGTAGTTAATCAGAACTGTTTGTGTCTAACATTGCACAATAATAATCAATAAATCAGTCTGACAATGATATTTATTTCTCTACAAAATATCTCTCAAATGAAGCACAGCTTTCACGTGGTACAGCCAAGTATGAAAAGAAGTGTCAAATTTTAAATCATTCTGTCAAGCTCTCAAAGCTCCAAAGGATATTAAAGGCTGAAGCGAGTCTAGGGCCAAATGAGGACAACACCAATCTAGCAGAACATTTCGTGCACTTTGCTAGACTTTCATCCTGTGACTTATCATGGTGGTCTATTTCTCTTTTTCTGTTTGTCTTCATCACTCGGCCACACTCTGTTTCAAGTAGGATGCACCGATACCACTTTTTCCAGAACGAGGTCAACACCAATATTTTCATTGTTGGTACTTGCTGAAACTCCTACCTGTATTTTCATTGCACTTGTACATTTTAAATAAGCTATATTAGAGAATCCAAAATAATTTGAATAATATTAATTTATTTAATTTGTTTTGCAACTTTTCCTTAAGTTATTTTCATTCTTCAATTTGGATGTTAAAATGTATTGTACAGGCCTCTTGTTACTTTCACTGTTCATTCTATTAGAGGCCTGCATTGGGATTGGGCTTAAGCGGGACCCAATGTAAATCTCTTGGGTTTTACCTTTGCTGCGGGTGGGAGTGGGCGGATCAAAAAATACAGCGCGTGTCCCGCAATTCCATTTTTTGCCATGTAACAAGAAAGGAGTCAACAAATAAAGTTCACCGCAGTCGATCAGTAATATTCTCTTTCTCCATAGCAGGCTAGACCAAGTGATTCATTATTCAATTCAGCAAAACCAGCAATGCAGGTTTGAGAGGTGGTGCCCCGCCAAATCTCGCGAGAATCACGACTTGCTTTTCTGCGTGAAACATTACCTGGTCAGTAGACAACTTCAGAGTCTATCTGTGCCTGTTCGATGTCCGATGATTCCATCCTACTGAACAGGTACCTGTATACAGGGGGAGGGGATCAGGCCATGAGTGCAGAGAGGGCTCTGCGTGAGTGGTATTTACGGCAATAACGCTAAATGGTTTTCCTACTTCCTGCTCAGCTACTGTTCGGACGCTCTTGCTTACTGCTCCGCGCTTTGCTCTATCGCTTTTATATTTTTTATATTTTATCTTCTTTTATCAACTAATTTTAACCTCAGCAAATCAGCACAGTGCTCAAACGCTTGGATTACTACAAAAAAGCTGAATTATTTTATTCGACCAGCCTCCCACTGAAAGCTTACATTCCGGGGAAGAGAAAACACAACTGCATAAGGATAAGAGAAAATGCCTCTTCTGGAATCTACTTGCTGCACTAACTGCCACAGACTTTTGCAAAGGATTGCAGTTCTTGAAACAAAGTTATTTGCGGGACCACCAAACCAGACGGAAC
Source organism: Phoxinus phoxinus (assembly GCF_949152265.1). Lineage (NCBI taxonomy): Eukaryota > Metazoa > Chordata > Actinopteri > Cypriniformes > Leuciscidae > Phoxinus > Phoxinus phoxinus. The sequence goes on along the minus strand of NW_027639369.1, from coordinate 22,758 downwards.
ACACAACAGAGCTCCGTCATGGACGCCCTCAGCATACCGGTGAGTGCCATGAATCTACTGCTCCTCCACAGGCCATACTGAGTGTAGAGAAACAAGCCGATCGACTTACAAATCGATGGCACACACAGGGAGCGAGACCCAAAGGCACTCGAGACATCAGATTGTCACGAGTATCACATATTGCCGCAATAGCATCCTCTACCCCAGATACGGCTCTGACAAGGATTGCAAACACTGGTCTCCTACCACCGCCTATACATCTTGAGAACAGATTTGAAGTATTAATGAATGTAAATGAGGAATCTCCAAACGTGATGAATGTGATCGAACACAGACTGGATAAGCCAGTAGCTAACACTGATGCTAACTTGCGCTCAAGGTCGAGCAGACAGCGGCACTCAGCGCAGAGCACAGCCGAGCACACGACTCTGATAGTGGGCGACTCCATTATCCGAAACACTAGTAGCAGGGATACAACTACGTGCTGCCTTCCACAAGCAACAATTTCTGATGTAAACAGGGAACTTGAGAACATTCTGATGAAACATAAGACTGCAAATCGACTCATCATTCATGTGGGGAAAAATGATATTCATAAAGAGCAGTCAGAACTCCTTAAGAAGGATTTCAATGAACTTCTTGAAACACTTAAAAGACTGAAAGTACAAACATTCATCAGTGGACCACTCCCAGCAAGAGGAACAAACAGGTTTTCACGGTTGCTTGGGCTTAATACATGGCTCCAAAAAACCTGCAATATAAAAGGAGTGAACTTTATTGACAACTTCAATCTTTTCTGGAGTCAGAGGCAACTGTTCCAACAGGACGGCCTCCACCCAAACAAACTTGGTTCAAGAGTGCTAAAGGACAATATCTACTTCTCCCTCAATCATCCTTCTGCAGTGTGTGCCAATCCACTCAACCTGAATGGCACACACACACCTGGACACAGTATGAATGACCACAGGACTTCAATCCAGCACCTGAATGGACATGCGGTTGACACGTCACACAAGGACAATGATAACACCACTCAGCCACAACAACTTCTGCTCACGGACACAATCTCAGCTGAGCCCTGCCCACAGACAGACTGTGACATACTAGAACTGCTCCAAGATTCAACACCCAAGGACGACTTCCTGGAAAACAGCCAGGGAAACCAGGTCAGCATATTACAGCCTCCGATAACACCAGAACAACAACAGCCCCTCTCACCAGACACGCTATCTCTATCTCCAGCATCTCCACTTCTGTGCTTCTCAGAGAGAATGGAAAAACTGGTCTTTGCTGGAACCAAACTATCCCACTCTTTTGCAAGCCCACAGATATCAACCAAAAAACGACAGGCCCCAAAACCACCAAAGCCTGCGGGCCCCGCTCGCCCTCCCCCCCCTCCTGCAAGAGTTCTTCGGGCTCTGCCACAACGACAGGGCTCACACCCTCCTCCTCCGGCTCGAGGTGAACTAAAAACAACTGATACCAGCTCTCATTGATATGTGACGGGTCCCCGCTATGATAACAGTAACTTTCTCAAATGTTTACAGAACAAGCGGGAACCCTGTGTGCCTGTATCTTTCTCTATTGCTGTTCGATTACATGATAGAAAGTCTAAGGCCTTCAAAAGCCGTACAGCAAACCCATCTAATCTGGTGCCTATTACACGCCAAACTAAGACTGCTGTGCGGACAAAAAGTAAGACTGTTAAGTTAGCACTCTTAAACATCTGCTCACTTAAAAATAAATCACTTCTAGTCAATGACTTAATAACCACATACAACCTGGATTTTATGTTTCTAAATGAAACTTGGCTAGAAGACAACTGCAGTGCAACTGTCCTAAATGAAACATCCCCTGATAACTATACTTTTATGAGTGTCTGCAGAGCGGGTAGGAGAGGTGGGGGAGTAGCTGCTCTTTTTAAAGATGTCTATCCATGTAAGCAAATATCATTTGGTAATTACCCGTCTTTTGAATATCTGGGTATTGTGTTAAAAGGTGCTCCACGCATTTTACTAATCATTGTTTACAGGCCTCCAAAATACTCTTCAGCCTTTGCTGAGGATTTTACAGAACTGTTATCAACCATTTCCTCAGAGTTTGACTGTTTTGCTATTGCCGGAGATTTCAACATCCACATAGACAATGCAGAAAACAATATGGCAAAAGAAATCAAAACTGTTTTAAAAACTTTTGATCTGACTCAGCATGTACATGGACCGACACACAATCGTGGACACACTCTAGATTTACTTATCAGTAAGGGTCTAAACATTTCATCGATTGTTATTAAGGATGTAGCACTGTCTGATCATTTCTGTATTTTCTTTGATATATTGATCTCTCCTGCCATTGAAGCTAGATCTGTGTCTGTCAAAAAGAGATGCTTAAATGAGAACACTAGTGTACTATTTATGAAGGCTATATCTTTAACACCAAGCATATCTGCTGACTCTGTTGATTTTCTCCTTGATTCTTTTAACTCAAAAGTTAAAAGTGTAATTGATGATATTGCTCCTGTGAAGGTCAGGAAGAGTGGTAGACAAAAGGCACCCTGGAGAAACTCAACAGCAGTGCAAAATATGAAAAGACAATGCAGAAAAGCAGAGCGCATGTGGCGGAAGACAAAACTTGTAGTCCATTATAACATCTACAAAGACACCATCCATGCTTTCAATATGGAACTAGGCAAAGCTAGACAGACTTTCTTCTCAAATATTATTAACAGCAACTTAAACAACACACGCACTCTTTTTGCTACTGTAGAGAGACTGACAAACCCCCCGAGCCAGATTCCCAGTGAAATGCTCTCAGACAGCAAGTGCAGTGAGTTCGCTTCTTTCTTCTCTGAGAAAATCAATAATATCAGAAAGGCGATCAGCACATCCTTGAGTTGCACTAGGGTCAGACAGATCAGACCACAACCTGAGAAAGTTACTATGTCTGATTTCAAAGAAATTGATGGCAAAATTTTGGAAGAAACCGTACAGCACCTTAAAACATCAACCTGCGCCCTTGACGCTCTTCCCACATCTTTCTTCAAAAGTGTGTTAAACAGCTTAGAAGCAGATCTCCTAGAAGTGGTAAATGCCTCACTTCTCTCTGGAAGTTTTCCAAACTCCCTGAAAACTGCAGTTGTCAAACCCCTCCTAAAAAAGAGTAATCTTGATAAGACTATATTAAGCAATTATAGACCGATCTCAAATCTTCCTTTCATTGGCAAGATCATTGAAAAAGTTGTTTTCAATCAGCTGAACAAATTCTTAAGCTCGAATGGATACTTTGACAATTTTCAATCTGGTTTCCGATCGCATCACAGCACAGAGACAGCGCTCATAAAGATAATTAACGATATTCGCTTAAATACTGATACAGGCAAATTATCAGTGCTGGTACTACTCGACCTCAGTGCTGCATTTGACACTGTTGATCACAACATACTTCTTGACAGGCTGGAAAACTGGGTGGGTCTTTCTGGGATAGTCCTAAAATGGTTCAGGTCATACTTAGAAGCGAGAGGTTATTATGTGAGTATAGGAGACCATAAGTCTGAGTGGACATCCATGACATGCGGAGTTCCTCAAGGCTCAATTCTTGCACCACTCCTATTCAACCTGTACATGCTCCCAATGAGCCAAATAATGAGAAAGAACCAAATTGCTTACCACAGCTATGCAGACGACACACAGATCTACTTAGCCCTATCGCCTAACGATTACAGCCCCATTGACTCCCTGTTCCAATGCATTGATGAAGTCAACAGTTGGATGTGCCAAAACTTTCTTCAGTTAAACAAAGACAAAACTGAAGTCATTGCGTTTGGAAACAAAGATGAAGTTCTCAAGGTGAATGCATACCTCCACTCTAGAGGTCAAACAACTAAAAATCAAGTCAGGAATCTTGGTGTGTCTCTAGAGTCAGACCTTAGCTTCAGTAGTCATGTCAAAGCAATAACTAAATCAGCATACTATCATCTAAAAAAATATTGCAAGAATTAGATGCTTTGTCTCCAGTCAAGACTTAGAGAAAATTGTGCATGCTTTCATCACCAGCAGGGTGGATTACTGTAATGGACTCCTCACTGGCCTTCCCAAAAAGACCATAAGACAGTTGCAGCTCGTACAGAACGCTGCCGCCAGGATCCTGAGCAGAACCAGAAAATATGAACATATCACACCAGTCCTCAGGTCTTTACACTGGCTTCCAGTCACATTTAGGATTGATTTTAAAGTATTATTACTGGTATATAAATCATTTAATGGCCTAGGACCTCAATACATTGCAGATATGCTCACTGAATATAAACCCAACAGATCACTGAGATCATTAGGATCACATCAACTAGAAATACCAAGGGTTCACTCAAAGCAAGGAGAGTCCGCTTTTAGCTATTATGCCAGCCGCAGCTGGAACCAGCTTCCAGAAGAGATCAGGTGTGCTCCTACAGTAGCCACTTTCAAATCCAGACTCAAAACACTTCTGTTTAACATTGCATTTACTGAATGAGCACTGTGCCGCTGTTCGTCCGACTGTTTGCACTGTATTTTATTTTATTTTTTTAGCTTTGCATTTACTGAATGAGCATTGTGCCACTGTTCGATATTAAAGTTTTAGTCTGAGAAAGAGCTAAGAATGTGAATGCTGGGCTAAGGAAAGTGAAAAGAATGTGCAAGTAAATGAAAGAGAAAAGAAAGTTGATACAGGGAAGTCGTAAGAAGATTGAAAGAGAATAGAAAGTTGATAGATGGTAAGTAAGAAGATTGAAAGAGAAAAGGAAGTTGATAAATGGTCATAAGAAGATTGAAAGAAGATTGAAAGAGAAAAGGAAGTTGATAGATGGTAAGTCGTAAGAAGATTGAAAGAGAATAGAAAGTTGATACAGGGAAGTCGTAAGAAGATTGAAAGAGAAAAGGAAGTTGATAGATGGCAAGTCGTAAGAAGATTGAAAGAGAATAGAAAGTTGATAGATGGTAAGAAGATTGAAAGTCGTAAGAAGATTGAAAGAGAATAGAAAGTTGATAGATGGTAAGAAGATTGAAAGAGAAAAGAAAGTTGATGCATGTAAGTAAGAAGATCCTTTTAAAAGAAAGATCTATAATAGCTACCGGTCGATATAAAATACGTCCGACTGTTTGCACTGTATTTTATTTATTTTTTTATTTTTTTTTTATTTTTTTTCCAAACTGTGATTCAGGAAGATTTTATTAATTTTTAGGGCTGTCTGATTGGAAGAGATTTTGAAGGGGAACGGGAGAGCTTCACTCCGACGAGGCGAGTGAAGATTAGCTATACTATGGAGAGTATAGAGGTTCGCTGTTTGTTTAAAACAGCAAAAGTGAAACGTGCTCTGTGGGGGCCCAGTGGGGCAATACTGGTGTGGTACACCACCCCAGCAGAGGACGTCCCTGGATTAGGTCCAGTGGCACCGCAAACCTGCTCAATCGCTTCCATCTCAGATAGGGGTGATTATTAATTATCAGGGCTGTCTGATTGGAAGAGATTTTGAAGGGGAACGGGAGAGCTTCACTCCGACGAGGCGAGTGAAGATTATCTATACTACGGAGAGTATAGAGGTTCGCTGTTAGTTTAAAACAGCAAAAGTGAAACGTGCTCTGTGGGGGCCCAGTGGGGCAATACTGGTGTGGTACACCACCCCAGCAGAGGACGTCCCTGGATTGTAGGTCCAGTGGCACCGCGAACCTGCTCAATCACTTCCATCTCAGACACGGTTTTAATTATTCTTATTTCTTTTGATTATTTTAATTTCTTCTATGTAAAGCACTTTGAATTACCACTGCTTAGCCTTGCATTTACTGAATGAGCACTGTGCCACTGTTCGTCCGACTGTTTGCACCGTATTTTATTTTCTAAACTGTTTTAATTATTCTTATTTCCTTTATTATCTATGTAATTATTTTTATTTTTATTTCTTCTATGTAAAGCACTTTGAATTACCACTGTGTATGAAATGTGCTATATAAATAAACTTGCCTTGCCTTGCCTTGCCTAAATGCAAGTACTCCACAGCGACTCTAGGGGTCGCTGTTTGACAAAAACGGAAACTGCATAGTATGCCTTTAATTTACAATTTGTCTGTTTTATAATAATTCAATTAAATATTGTGCCTTTTTAGGTTACCAAATTTAATCTGGGACGATTAGGTGTGTGTGTGTGTGTTGTTACGCATATGTTTAAATACGTTTTAGGCTCCACTATTTGAGATGTTTTGTTTTAACAGGCGATAGAGTTGTATAAGGCCAATAAAAAGCTGACTTCGGTTTGTCATATGTGGTACTAGCATTACTTTATCTTATGGTCTGTTTATTTAAACGCAATATTTTATCTCTGTTATTCTGAACGTTTTGCATAGCCCTAATGTTTTTGTAATATTTTGTAATTTTTTCACAATACAAGCTGTAACAGAACGTTTGCGGGTGCCGGTGCTGTGTCGAATTTCGACTCCCTGCCAAATCGCTGAAGTCAGTACCTGATTGCCTAATTCTAACCCCACCCCTAATCCTAACCCCTCTCCCACAACTAATCCTAAACCCACCAATACTAAGGGGGTAATAATTTGGCGAGGGTCAGAATTCGGCACAACACCGGTGGAGTGCAAAACACACGTTTTGGGAGTGGCCGGTAATGTTCAAAAATTTATCGGGATTAAGAAAACAGTCCTTTGCAGGGCTCTACATTCTATTCCTTTCTCAAATTTTATCTTTCATTTAATAGCATAGCACAACTTTAGAACTGCTTCAGCAGGGCTCAACGCTTTGATATTTTAGATACCAGTGAAATATCACAATTCTCTATTACAATTTTGATACTACAGCAAAAACTACTAGCCTAATTAATGTAAATTTAAAAGTAATCAAATGCACTGTCTTCACTGTATAAATAAAACATAGATGAATCTTTATTAAATGTATTGAGTAATTAATTGAAGAACAGTGAGTCATTTATTTGTCTTTTGTTGTTTGAATAATATAAAAAACACAGCAACAGGTTTATTAAGCTGCTGTCCCTTTAAGACCGAATGCACGGATCCAATAGGTTATACTGTTACACATGCATTTTATTTCTCAACTGTTTGCGTTCAAATAGACATAACCAACTTCGTTTATTAGGATACTCGCAAAGACAGGTGTTTTTAAATCATTTTGTGTGAATTCGTCAGTTCAAGTGCAAGAAGATGTGAAAGAGCTCAATTTAGTATTCAAGCGCTGTCTAAAACATTGCTTTCTGGGCATGCGCTTCGGATGTTAACGCACAGTAAATTTCTTGTCCTTTAAATGTCTTGTAATAAGGGAACCACTCATTATACATGAATCACATAACAGATCAAGTTTTTACATACAGTACACATGCGTTTCAATTGTAATCCAAATGTGCTGCGTGAGCGATCAGCAATTAAGAGCATGCAACAGAAGTGCGCTCTCTCTCTCTTTACCGTCAGTTAACATTAGTAATATCGTGCCTTGTTTTATCTTCTTTGCTATTGACATATCCAACCGGACTACAAACTTTTCAGCGATGTCTGTGAAAAAAGGATGTGTGCTTGATAAGCTTGTGTGTCTGTGCTGCTGCGTTCTCAATCCACTTCAATTAGGCTATATAGGTGTAAATATTTAATTTGTTTTACATTCTATTAATTCGATACATTTACTTCATTGACATCCTTCTCTGATATATCCATTCTGATATTTTCTTGCTCTGTTGTCAGTGTTTCTCTGTCACAAGCACTGTATTGGTCGGTAACGGTGTGGTATCGGTTGTTGGTATCAGAGCATTTTAATTAGTACAAGTAAGCACAGTATTGGCCCGATACCAGTATCGGTGCATCCCTAGTTTCAAACATCCAGATCTTTTTAAAGCACCAAAAGTATTTGTTTCATTTTGATGTTCTACCACTGGAAGTGTCTGGAATATTTCAAAATCTGCCAAATATACTGGATTTAATCTATATTGGCATATGTTTATCCTATCTTTGATAATGTTGCTTTACTCAGAATTATTCTAGTACAAACAATACTTAACCCTAAGCAAATCACAATGTGTGGGCTGTGATTTCTGTTAGGCAGATGCTCTCCACATGGCCAGTGCCAACTGTAGACTGGTCTTATCTCTGCTAATGAGTTCATATATTGGAGGAAGGTTGAATATCTGCTTTACTGGTGTGGCAAAAACAACCTGCTGTACAAAGTTGTGGAAGTGAATATAAAAAGAAAATTTAGAAAATTGGCGCCCCTTCCAGCCTCTCTTTTAGCATCATTCATATTGCCAGGCACCATTTATTGTATAGATTTTGAACAAAGCGACTACATAACATCCATTAGAGGATGCATCTCTTGCTGCTACACATTACTGCTAATTTTAGTTTCATAATTGAGTTCATTCTGCTCTCATCAATCATCTTTTGGTGTAGAGCTTCATCTGCCCACTCAAAGGATGCGTTGCCGTTGCTTCATCTGTCGCAGGATAAGGTACGCATTATCAAGCCTACAAAAGGTTCACCAGGTGTCATCTGCCTTGTAAGAACAGTTTGGCTCCAGGTTGAGAAACAAGGAAGATTATGCCACAGGCCTCCACTTTCAATTCAGTGAAAACCAGACCCATGCCACCTGCTACCACAGTCTTCCACTATTGCCTTTCTTCAATGTCCTGTCCAGCCTTTGATTCCCAGCCCACATACAGTACTGTACACAGATGCTTGTCTCAGTTACGGTTACAGCATAGTCTGAATCATACGCTCTGTTGAGCCTCAATAATTCTGTCATCTATTAAAAAAGACCAGCACCTTTCACAGAATAACTCTCACAAGTGCTAACACCTTTAAAAACTCTGTCAATTATTTAAAGAAAGTTTGTTTCTGTATACCTGAGAAAAAATCAGGTCATCTGAGGTATGATTAACCAACCAATTTTTCTCTCTCTTTCTGTGTTCCCTAGACGGCTCAGACGGTGTTGTTGGTTGTCGCTGCGTTCCTCATCTGCTGGATGCCGCACCACATTATTGCTATGTGGGTGGAGTTCGGCCAGTTTCCCTTGAATGATGCTTCCTTTGCCTTTCGCATTATCTCTCACTGCCTGGCCTATGGAAACTCATGTGTCAACCCCATTCTTTACGCTTTCCTCTCGGAAAACTTCAGAAAAGCCTGCAAGCAGGTCTTCACTTGCCATTTTTTTTACTCCCCTCCGCCTGTGGAGAAAGTGGTGCGCATTCGCATGGAGAACTTCTCCATGACACATTCCACTACTAACATGTGACTCAAAACATTTTAGAGGTATCAGCACTGTCTAAAAAAATGGCCAAACATTTGTGTTGTTGTTTCTGGATCATAGCATAGTGTATGGATAACATTCAAGAAGGTTTGACTAACATGGACAGTAAAAAAGAAAAAGCTACCTTGAGAAGTAAAAATCCTATAATATATCAATCAATGTATATCAAAGGCATTTGCCTATAGGGAAAAAAAGTGTGAACTATTTAAGTGTAAATAGTGTTTGTCATTGAAATGTTGTTTTATTACATTTTGTATGTTCATTGTTTAATGTGTATTTAATGTTATTGAAAATAACTCAAACATATGTAGATATTCATTTAAAAATGTAATTATAAGATTCAAGTGATTCTTTTGAATGTGTGAAAAGAAGTGATTCGTAAAAGGCTGTTTGTGAATGAACTGTGCTGTCTGAACTCCTTTTTAGTGTTTATGTTGTATTCAACAAACACTTTCAGTCTCAGTATAAACATGCCATAAACCTCAATATTTACTTGTATGTTGTAATTATATATTCGGTGATGTTTGTTTCAGTATATTATGTCAAGTCTTCTGGTTATATATCCATTATAAAAAGAAAATATTGTTGAAGTTTTCCCCCTTAAGAATTCAAATAAAAAAATATCTAATTCAATGGACAATAAAATTTATTTTTAGGTTTTCTGGTCCTTTAAGAGTAAGTTAGAGTGGGTTCTTGTTTAAAAAGGATGTCTATCTGTATCCTAATGCTTATGGTTAACTGTTTGACAGACTGGTGATTGTCCTAAACAAAAGACCAGTGGAAACTTTTGTGTGTGTATATGTGTGTGTGTGCATCTCTTACCAGTCTATTACTCACGGCTCTCTGTGAGATATCAGGACAAAAGCTCTTATAAACAAGTTTTTTTTTTAGAATCAGGAACGAGTCAAGAGTGTCTACTTAGGAACTTCCCTGATGACAAAAAAAGGATGGCACATTTTCCAACAGGTCAGGTTCCTGTCAGGTGAATATGATTGCATAAAATGCTGCCATCACTCATGCCTTTAATCCTTGTGGAATACATCTCCATTACAATGCAGCTCTCTATATGTGATATAATCTGCAAATGATAACAGTGCTGTAGGTAACCCTAAAAATGACACTTTTATTTAATTTTTTTTGCACAGTTCACGTAACTTTGGATGTCTGGTCAAAGTACAGACTTTCTGTTATTTTCTTTATTTATGAGTTTGTACATTTGAATACATTTATAAACAGTGCTGCATTTCACATAGTGTCAGTATAGGTTTGGCAGTGCATGATAAAACATTTTTTTTACACTGGGAGAACTCCCAGGTGAGTAGCCAGTGAAAATATCCAGAATCTGGTGATGCTAAATAATGCTCGGACAAATCATTAATAACAAAGTTAAACCTTTCAGACATTGTCAGTGTCTTTCACTTCACTTCACTTCACAAGCACATCACTTTTTTTTCAAATCATAATTAGATTAGGCCTAGATGCTGCTAAATTTATCTTTGAGTGCTGTATCACTATCACACAGTGATCATTATTTCATCAGTAATTCTATACTTTTGTTCAGTCACTAAAATTGAGTCAAATTATTTTTAGACAAAAGTTATCAAACATCTTAGCATTGCTAGCAACCTGAATTTCCAATGCCTTCTATATAAAGTTTTCTTGAAATAAACTTGAATCAACAAATGTAAATTTAGACTTGAAATAAAGCATGGTCATTTTTTCTTGTGCCTGGAACATAATTTGGGTCATTAACAGCAGCAACCTCATTCTCTATACATTTTACACCAAATATCTCTAATGTGAAAAAAGCAGACACAAATGCATATCAAGGGCATTTGTATTATGGTTTGTCTGTCTTTCATATATTAAAGTAAGAATATCACAAAAATGGACTTGAAAAAACAAGAAAATGTACATTTACTTCATAAGAGAGGAGTTCGGCTTGGCCAGGTTGCTTTTTCTTCACAGCTCCCTGCTTACGTCTTCTCTAATCAATGTTATGAAAGACCCTCTTCTCAATAACACTGCTGCAAAGTTCAAATTTATCTCATGGCAACCCTCCTGTTGTGCCGTGATAAACAGTTGGTAGTGAAGCATGAAGCCTCACTTTCAGACCTCTCTATCACATTTATTCCCATTAGGCAAAAGAATGATGCAGCGTTAGCAGCACTGAAATAACAATGCAAATAAACCAACATCAACCAATAAAACAGGAAAACTGACAACCTTGCTATTTAAATGCGTTTTTACCTTAGCACCACTTTACAGCTTCCTTAAATTATCTGTTTGTTGTACAATTTATTGTTCAGTGTCAAATACCTCACATAATATAACAGTGAGAGTTCACTGCAAATATTTTCAAAACATTCAGTCTAAATGTAAACAAGCTTTAGGCCAAAATGTTCATGAATGTTTAGAGTTATTAAGGCTCAATACAACAAATACACAAATAAATATTTAATTATGATTTTCTTTCTTCTGCAAATCACAGATTGTTCGTGCATAAAATGAAAGTCAATGGGATCCAAAATTACACTGAACCTAACAGATTTTCATTTAAAAAAAACAAAGGTTTGGAATAACATGAGGGTAAGGCTGCATCCAAAATGCATACATCCCTATATAGTATGTGGAAAGAGTATGTCTGAATTTACAGTACCCATAGAAAACTTCAGATGACCTATACTTCTGCGAGATTCTGAAGTGAGCATCTGATGGACACTTTACACTATCCCATGAGGCCACAGGAGAGGAATTACAGTGAATGGCACCATGAATAGCAGTGAAGCGAGTCAAGAGATGCAACTGACACTGTAGGTCACATCACAATAACAACATGACAAATGTAGTATGTGTGGAATACATTCATACTGTACACATTCAAAAATATATAAAAATATATTAAAACAAAAATATATTAAACATCTTTTAACAGTTCCAATTTAAGGCTAAACTGAAGAATAAAGGCGTTCTGGTGTTCTTCCTAGGAATCACTTACTAAGGTATGATGATTCAGACATGATTTAATGATGACAGAATTTTGATTTTGGGGTGAACTAGTCCTTAAGATGTCTAATACAAATGTGAACAGTTTAGGACAAAATGGTCTTAAATGTTTAGTAAAGGTTGAAAACAACAAATACACAAAGAACTAAATCATACCAAACCTATATGGTGTTCTTTCTTGGCCAGAACACATAAGACAATATTATTGTGAAGATTTTTTTCTGCTTTTTTTTTTTTTCAGAAAATGAAAGTCAATGGGGGTAAAATTAATAAATAAAAACCTTTTTTTGATCTTTTGTGTACAAAAGAAAGTAGCCTAAGTCATGTATAAAGTAGAAAGTAAGTTAAGATGTCTAATACAAATGTGAACAGAAGCTTTAGGACAAGACGTCCTTTTAACATGTTTATTTTAAAGGTTCAAACAACAAATATACAATAAACATTTGACATTTTTAATGAGGCTGATTTGTAGATCACACTTTAACCACCTATTTGTTTTTTTTCCATTTCTTTAACATCAGTTGTATTGCTAGGTTTCTGAATTTCTGACTCCATCCCTGGTAAAGATGTTCTCCTCCTGGCTGCTGTCTCTATTCTCTGCACACGTTCCACATCCCACAGGTGAGTAACAAAGCTCAGCACCTCCCCTCCGCCGGAGCCACCTGCTCTACCCACGCGCCCTGCCCGGTGGATGTAATCTGTGTGGGTCTCTGGGAAGTCATAATTGACAATAAGTCCAACCCTTTGTGTGTCCAAACCTCTTGAAGCAATGTCAGTGCATATTAGAACATCAACACTCCCTCTTTGAAAGTTCCTGAAAATGCCCTCTCTCATGGTTGCAGGCATCTCTCCCTGGAGCCTTAAATGACGAACACCCATCTCCTCCAGCGAATAGCCCAGCCAGTTGACAGTGGAAGCCGAGTTACAGAACACCAGAACGCCTTTATCCTCCAGTTCAGCCTTCTTCAAAGCTTGATGAAGCTCTAGAATCTTATCTGCACCTTTGATCCTGAGAAACATCTGCTTTACATGTGGCATGAGATGATGTAGCATTCGGCTTTTAACGGTCACCATGCTGGCCAGGTCAGTCACCTTGCTGAGGACCTCTCCTACACCACCTGGAAACGTGGCTCCCACCACAACCAGCTGAGCTTTATGATCAAGCCCAACTGTCTCTGAGAGTCTGGATGCCACCTGGGTATGCGAAAAAATATCCTCAAGCAAGCCCGCAAAACTGACGTCAAACATAGTATCGGCTTCATCGATGACTAAGAAGTTTAGTTGGCTCAAGCTGATGAACCGCTTCTGGAGAGCCTTTAGCAGAGCGCCAGGTGTGGTCACTAAAACATCCGGCTGACCATGAGTGAACGCCGCTTTGATGTTTCCCACACCTCTCCCACCTCCTGCGACTTTGACCACTATTCCAAAGCGTTGGCTGATTGATCGAGCTACAGATGTCACTTGTTCTGCTAGTTCCCGTGATGGAACAACGATCACAGCGCGAATGTTTCTCTCAGAGTCTGTGAACGGCTCCTCCTGCAGCCTGTGGATGATGGGAAGGAGGTAAGCAAGTGTTTTTCCACTTCCTGTCTCTGCAGCGCAGAGAATATTGCGTCCTTTTAGTATTTTGGGAATGGTTTGCATCTGCACTGTGGTAGGGTGAATTATATTCTGACTGTGTAAAGTCTCGACCAGTTCTGGACAAATGTGAAAGCAATTAAATGTCTTTGTAGTGGTGGAAGCTGTGTCATTACCCTTGTCCTTCTCCTTGAGCATAAATGGTGGAGCACTCTGGACGCTATTTATGGAGAAGTAATCCCCTAAAGTTTTGTTACTCTTCCATCCCTTTGATGTCAGAACAGGTTGTTCAAATTTTCCAAGTGTATAGCCTACAGACTGGTTTAGCTGCGGGTTCTTGCTCTTGATCAATAGTCTGCCCGGCTTGACTGTTGGCAGCCTGTCAAACTTCTTGCTTTGCATCTGTTTGACGTTCTCTATATGTTCTTGCATGGGTCTCGGGATGCGGATTACAACAGGCTGTGAGCTAGCTGTTGTCATTCTGCGTAGACCCGCACTAAAGGACGCGGTCTGTCCCCTGCCAGGCTGCGACCTAGATGAACAGCGTGTTGCCTGCGAGAGTTTGTAAATTAGAAAGCCACAGCGTCCGAACTTCACTGCCTGCATTGTGGATACGAGTACAAACGAAAATGAATATCGTATGTCCAGTTTAATACACAAACGGATTAGAGAGGTACCTTTTAATGTGACAAATGCGGAAAAAACCAATGATCTCACATGCGCTTAGTTCGTCCGGGCACAGGATGATGACGTTTACAAACACAGTCTAGGCTAATGTCAAAATTAAAGCCGCATTGATCAAATGTGAAATGACCATTGTTGAATTCAGAATCACGTACTACTCTTGCTATTTCTGCCATTTATTTAAATGTATTTATTGACCAGACGATTTTATCTAAAGCGGACTTTGCGGAATATAGAACGTGATTTAACGTTATTTCATTTTCAATCATTGTCTAGAATAGAACACATGGACAGGGAGTGATTCAGATTAAGAAATAGTAGCATAAAATCATCTTTAAGAGTGCAAAACTAATGTTCTTTATGCTAAAACATTGATTTGTTGTGTGGAAAAATTCGTTAACACATGGCCGGAGATGGGACACGCTCAAGACAGGCGCAAAAAAATCAAAAACAAAAATAAATATTGAATCTATTTCTTATTTATTTAAAAATATCTAAAGAGAAGATCACAAGACATTTTCTAAAATTTAACTTTCCGGGATTTTCTTTTTCTCCTACCTCAGCGCAAGTTTTTGTTATGTGCAGGTACGCTTTGTAGCATAATTACACAAAGTTAAAGTCAGACCATTCTGTTTTTGCTTTAAATATTGAAACTACAATAATAATAATAATATATATATATATATATATATATATATATATATATATATATATATATATATATATATATATATATATATATATATATATATTAAAAACGGCTCATGCTGTATGTGTTTAGCATCTTTGTTTGGATCATTAAATGCAGTGGAATCCACCAGTTTTTTTTTTTTTTAAGAGAAAATTAATTAAAAAATTCAATACAACTGTTTAAACAAAGAAAAAAAAGGTTAAAAAAAATACTATGGAAGTCAAACGGTAAGGTTAAAAAAAATACTATGGAAGTCAAAGGGTGCGGTCAATGACGGCATGACACCAAAAAGCTTGTCCCGTTTTAGCTAATGTCCCACGTGCTGACTTCACCCTAGGCTTGTTTGAGATGAGCAAAATCTGCGCAGAACCGATCACCGGTGATCACCGCGAGATGCATGCCGGTTAGAAATGTGTCCGACTGCGTTCCGCCTGGCTCTGATGTCATGCTGACGTATGTAAAAAATCTCTCGCGAGCGCAAGGCACACCTGTCGGATTCTGCAGTTGCGCGCAGTTGCTCTCCACCGACTGCGCTGATCAAAAGCATGATGGGAAACGACTTGCTGACGACACAGGTTGATGCTCATTGGTTTAAACAACCATGATGTAATGTTCTCTTTTAAAATGTTTGATATTAAAACTCTGATATCATGTTTTATGTGTATAAATGATCTGTGAATATTCCCAAACTCTCTGACAGTGCGATCTCTATATGGATTATGTGATTATATAATTAATATATATATATATATATATATATATAAACACATGTATTAAAGAAAAAAAAAAGATTGATAAACACGTATTTGGAATGGGATTATATAGCCTAACAAGTGATTTGGGTGTCTTGTTCATTATATTTATTTTCATATTTAAGCAACAGAACTTAAATTACATCCAGTTTATTAGCAACACTGTGCACGAGCGTGAATCCCGTGAATCCCGCGATATCCATCTTTGATCTCACAGGTGTCAGATCCACTGCGAGAAGAGAAAACTGTCCGGCTTGCCTGCACTTTTTTCACTCCTCCCCTCACTGCAGCCGCCTACTCTCGCATACAATTCAGGCGAGGCAAGGCGCATCTCAAACAAGCCTCCTATCAAGACCTTAAATTAATTGGCGACATTGGCGAGTATATAAGAAAAAAGTGTCAAACGCCAGTTGGCCAGTAGCATATCAGTGCTGCATCGTCACAAAAGTTTTAAAAGCCTTGCTAATTTAAATATTCAAGCGCAAAAAGTGGTCAAAGGGATCAGTTCGTTGGTGCGAGCAACTCATTATTTTGGGGTGAAATAAACAGTTATGGAAATGTACAAAAAAAAATCAAAGCTCCCATCTCCTCCCTAAAATCCCGAAAAAAACTAACTTGGTGCCCCAGTGACTACTTCGCTCAGACCAGCTGTCAATCATGACATACACTCCTGTTTATATATAGCATCAAAAAACTGAACCAGACAAAAAAAAAAAAAAAAAAAAAAAAAAAACTGAACCAGACTTATTTAAAAAACTAACACTTGAACTTACATCAGCATGACAAAAAAACTACCTAAAATGACAAAACATTTATGAATGACAAAACATCACATTCAGAAATGTATTTGAAGTGTAATTTGATTGTTTAGTTTGTCTATATATATAGATATGCAATATCATTATAAATTCTGATCACGTTTTATAGATAATATGGGGGGAGACCGGTGTGGTGAAGTGTTGGGTCCGGATGAAGTGTTGAGTCCGGGCTAAGGACCCAAGCAATCCGATTGGTTCAAAGCACGTTTTATGGGTAATCGCTTTAGTGCCTGGTTACAAATCATACAAAATCACATAATTAAAGAAGTCGTTTGACCTACGTTATAACGAGTCATTAATGTATTTTAACTTATATGTGTCATATAATAGTATATACCCGAAGCTATATATTGTGAATTTAAGCATTTCTCGTTCTTAGTGTTTTTTTTTAGTTAGCGTATAGTAGCGCGGCATAGAGCATACATCTATCCGATAAACGTTTTGTCGTTTTTTAATAAATTTGTATTTATTACTATTTTCTTATTAACAGTTTAACCCTAAATGACAGAATGCTAGCTATGTTTTGTGTGTAGCCTACTTAGTATAAATATTAATCAATCAAATAAGTAATCAATCAAACCCCTTTCTTCATATAATATTTTTATCCTGATTAAAGAAAGAAATAGCATTTTTAGGTATGTTTTGAGACATTAAGTTACTTGTTATTAAGCAATAAGGCATAATATATATTTTTAATTACAAGCATGTCATTTGTGTACTAATTCATATGATTTATGTCATAATTAATTGTTAAAACAGAACATCATACAATACAATACCATTCAATGTAATACAACCAGAACCAAAACTCATATAAAAATAGCATTTTGATTAAATTACACAATATAATACACTACAACTGAATTATGAGATTTATTAGATTTCATTTTTATTAACACAAAACTACAAGCAACATGCACATCATTTTTTGACATTTATAAATTTATAGACTTTTTAAAATACACAACAATACAGAGAAGCTTTAAACAGACATACTGTAGTGTGTCTTTAATTTCCTAAATACATTTGTGATAGTCCTCTGGCTATACAGTGTGAAGATTTAAACAAATTTTATGTTGAGTTAGCTGTGTTCAATTTAATGAACTGTATGGTTAAAGATTTTGAGAGAAAGGTTTATCCTGGATTGACTAATGAGAGACAAATAGATGCAGTGTCTTTTGCTGTATGTAAATTAAAATCTGTAGTTTGAAGTAACTCATGTTGTATGTGCAGTCAATTCTTTGTGGAACCATCCTAAGGCCTAGATGATGCAGTTGAGATGTGTCGAGGCACCATGTCCCCTTGGCATGATGGGTCGTGAGCTTGTGACTGAGATGGGCAAACTCAAAGGTGCAGCGCAGCAGGCGGAGTTAGCTCGCTGAACCCTGTCGTCATTTGGTGGACGAGGAGGCTGGACAGGCTGAGGAACTCTGCAAAAACATACAAAAATGCTGTGACACGTTAATTTGTACACACGCAAAGTCTACTGTGTGATGTACCTCACTCACTGTTTTTACACAGATGGGCAAACTCAAAGGTGCAGCGCAGCAGGCGGAGTTAGCTCGCTGAACCCTGTCGTCATTTGGTGGACGAGGAGCTGAGGAACTCTGCAAAAACATACAAAAATGCATTAGCACGTTAATTTGTACACACGCAAAGTCTACTATGCGATGTACGTCACTCACTGTTTTTACTGAGATGGGCAAACTCAAAGGTGATGATGATGGGGTCATGACTTGGTGGACGAGGAGGCTGGACTGGCGGATGTTGTGACATTAGGCCATTTTAATGACACACTCCACAAGATAAGATATCTCAGCCCAAAAGTGACTGAAACCTTCCGTTCGTCTCAGTATTATAAGGCTGACCTGAACAACAAAAGATTTTTACAAAGTAATTACTTAAGTTAGTTTAACGAGTTAGTTCACCCAAAAATATAAAAATCAGACATACATATTTGTACCAAAACGATCCCATAAAATGCATACCTCAGGAATCAGTTCACACATTATAAGGTCAAAATGTTCAAGCTTTTCATCCTTCTTTTTCGTAAACACAATGTTGTCAATGTGTCCCAGAAGTTCCTCAACATGTGCTGACAAGGCTGGATGAAAACTCTTTGGTTTTGCCATTTTACCAGTCTTCGTTTGCCACCATTTGTTCCACGTGGGTTTCAGTGAGCCTTTTACAATTCCTTGGAACAAGTCCTGAAAAAAAATATTTAGTATAGCAAACAATATCTAGACATTTTATATTTCATAAATTCTTATATGTACCTGGATTTCAGTGTCACTGGCAATAGAACAAATTCTCTTTTTCCCCACCTCCTCAACTGTCCTATATTTTAAAAAACATCGATTTACTTGAATTATTAAACTTATAAGTTGGTTTATATGAACGAGGACACACATTTTACACATACCTTGTATACGTCATATGCTGAACAGCATATGTGGCCATTGATGATGCATGATATCTTCTCAGATACCACAGATCTTCTCCCTGTATCACCTCGTTTTTCATAGAGGTCCATTTGTGTCATGATTCTGCCATCTAGTCCTTGTCTTTCTTTAAGTCTTGAGGCAGGATCATGACAGACCCATGTTTTATGTGCAAACACATGGCCTTGTTGGGCCATGTGCTTGTGTTGTCTCGTCATCTAGCCACGGCCTCCTTGTTTCCTCGTTTTGTCATTATTGCTTCACCTGTGTCACCTGTTTTGTTATCATTAGTCTTCCTATTTAATCCCCTTGTGTTTGCTGTCCTGTGTCGGTTCATTGTTAATCCTTGTCAGTCTGTGAGTATCTTGTGAAGAGCTGTTGTCCTGTTGCGCCATTGCGCCATTGCGCCATTGCGCCATTGCGCCATTGCGCCATTGCGCCATTGCGCCATTGCGCCATTGCCTGTATTAGTTGTTTGTTTTTCTTGTAGTTATCTGTCACAGTCTAGTTAGTCTCCATTGTCCTGTCTATGTTTTGCCCCCTCGTGGGTTTTGTTTTCCCCGTTATTTGTTTAATAAATCGTGTTGCCCTGACTACTGTCTGCGATTGGGTTCGTACTTCCTCACCACCATAACAGAATGAACCGACCAAAAAGGAACCCAGCAGACAGCATGTCCTCCCGGCTCCGGCTACAACCAGAACAATGGTGGTTGCCGGCTCCCACCGACAGAGAGAGGGTCAACTGTCCGATCCCGTCCGAGGGTGAGTGGATCCTGAGGAACTATGCCCGACTCTGGGATCATTTCTCCCAGGAGGATCAACACACTACTTCCTTGGGATCTCCACCCTCTGCCCGTCTGCCTGTGATCCAGGAGAGTCGCATCTTAGGCGTTGTTACGCAGGAGGAACAAGGGTGCCCCACTTCGACTCCTAAAGCGTCATCCGCCCCTGTAAGTCTCCGCGGCAAGCGAGGGAGACGGATCTCGTGGGAGTCTGTTTCGGAGTCTTCAGCGACGGAGTCAACCCTGCCAGAGTCTGTCCTCCCAGCACCAGTTACGGTCCCTGCTGAGCTTCCCCTACTGGTCACAAGCCCGGTTTTGGTCTCTGCTCCGCGGCCAAGGAGAAAGAGGAGGAAGAAGGGAGCTTTCTGTCCTCCATCTCTGTCTGTTCCAGAGCCCGCTTCAGTCAACGCTGTTCCAGAGCCCGCTTCAGTCAACGCTGTTCCAGAGCCCGCTTCAGTCAACGCTGTTCCAGAGCCCGCTTCAGTCAACGCTGTTCCAGTGCCGGCAGCAGAGAGGGTTGCTCATGAGTCTGCAGTCGTGAGAGCTGAAGAGAGAGCCGCGGCCGATTCTGCTGCTAAAGCAGTGTTACAGTCGGTTTCAGCTAGTCAGGAGATGCCTGTCGTCATTGCTGCCAAGACCCTGTCTGATTATTTGTCACGTCTCGTCAAGATCCTAGAAGTCCCTGTCAAGCCTGTCTTGTCCCCAGACCCCGTGCCTAGAGCTGCAGAGAGGTCTGTTCCTGAGTCGGCTGCTCGGATTGCTGTTCCTGAGTCGGCTGCTCGGATTGCTGTTCCTGAGTCGGCTGCTCGGATTGCTGTTCCTGAGTCGGCTGCTCGGATTGCTGTTCCTGAGTCGGCTGCTCGGATTGCTGTTCCTGAGTCGGCTGCTCGGATTGCTGTTCCTGAGTCGGCTGCTCGGATTGCTGTTCCTGAGTCGGCTGCTCGGATTGCTGTTCCTGAGTCGGCTGCTCGGATTGCTGTTCCTGAGTCGGCTGCTCGGATTGCTGTTCCTGAGTCGGCTGCTCGGATTGCTGTTCCTGAGTCGGCTGCTCGGATTGCTGTTCCTGAGTCGGCTGCTCGGATTGCTGTTCCTGAGTCGGCTGCTCGGATTGCTGTTCCTGAGTCGGCTGCTCGGATTGCTGTTCCTGAGTCGGCTGCTCGGATTGCTGTTCCTGAGTCGGCTGCTCGGATTGCTGTTCCTGAGTCGGCTGCTCGGATTGCTGTTCCTGAGTCGGCTGCTCGGATTGCTGTTCCTGAGTCGGCTGCTCGGATTGCTGTTCCTGAGTCGGCTGCTCGGATTGCTGTTCCTGAGTCGGCTGCAGAGAACGCGAATCCTGAATCAGACATGAGAAGCGCATCTTTCGAGTCTGATGTGAGGAGCGCTGGTTCTGATTCGTCTGCAGAGTTCTATGACCCGGTTCCAGCTCCGCAGCCTGCTGCTGCATTGCCTCTCTCCACTGCCCAGCCACCTACTAAATCCCCTGTCTTGAGTCCTGCTTCATCTCCTACTGTTTCCCCCATCAAGATTCGTCCCGTATCGTCGCCCCCTGTTGTCCCTATCAAGACTCCTATCAAGTCGCCTTGTGTTTCCCCGGTCAGCCCTGTCTGCACTCAACCCCAGTCTGTTTCCCCCAAGACTGTTCTATGTGTCACCCCGTCCCAGTCTGTTTCCCCCAAGACTGTTCCACGTGTCTCCCCGTCCAAGTCTGCTCGGATTCCTCGCCCTCAACCCTCACCCCGTAAACCCAAGACCACAGTCCCACCCACCCACCCTGGACATTCCCCTATGAACTCTCTTGTTCCTCCGCCCCCCCTCCAGTGTTTGTTATTTTTATTGTTGCACCCCAACCCTGTCGTTGTGTTTTCGTGTCTGCCCTTACTGTTATTTGTCATGTTTAGTTGGTTTGTGTCTTTGTCTCAGTCTGTCATGTCCCGTGTTTGATGTCTCCTTGAGGAGCATCTGGTAGCCGCTCCTTAAGGTGGGGGTTCTGTCATGATTCTGCCATCTAGTCCTTGTCTTTCTTTAAGTCTTGAGGCAGGATCATGACAGACCCATGTTTTATGTGCAAACACATGGCCTTGTTGGGCCATGTGCTTGTGTTGTCTCGTCATCTAGCCACGCCCTCCTTGTTTCCTCGTTTTGTCATTATTGCTTCACCTGTGTCACCTGTTTTGTTATCATTAGTCTCCCTATTTAATCCCCTTGTGTTTGCTGTCCTGTGTCGGTTCATTGTTAATCCTTGTCAGTCTGTGAGTATCTTGTGAAGAGCTGTTGTCCTGTTGCGCCATTGCCTGTATTAGTTGTTTGTTTTTCTTGTAGTTATCTGTCACAGTCTAGTTAGTCTCCATTGTCCTGTCTATGTTTTGCCCCCTCGTGGGTTTTGTTTTCCCCGTTATTTGTTTAATAAATCGTGTTGCCCTGACTACTGTCTGCGATTGGGTTCGTACTTCCTCACCACCATAACAATTTGTCCCTCACCTCCATTTCTGCCATCTAATGCAATAAACAGTTGTTGAAGTAATGTAGATGTAATACACAAAAAATATAAAAATAAAAGCATTTATTTAACTTACTGTACAGACCAAAACACCACAGTTGTTAGAGTCAGACAGCCTCCACTGTTATGGGTACTCAACAGTCCATTTTCCCAAGTATTTCGGAATGCATTGCTTTTGTACAAAAGAAAAAAGAAATTAAGAAATGTACATTAGTAAATGAAGATAAA
>NW_027639370.1:0-2000 GCF_949152265.1 Phoxinus phoxinus | reverse complement strand
ATCTGATGTAGGAATACATCTAAAAAAACAGTAGTTTGGTTGGCATAAACATTCATATTCAAAATTAGACACACCACACATCGATGACTATGATGATTGCTTTTATAGAATGGTGACATTAGTAATATTTAAACTTTAAATACTATAAAATATTTCACTATATATATTTTTTTCCTAATTTCAAAATACACTAAACTCTTCAAAGGTTGTTGTGATTTTTTTTATGCTTTTGAAAGTAGCCTCTCTGCTCACCAAGGCTGCATTTATTTGATAAAAAATACAGTAAAAATTATAATTTTGTGAAACATTATTGCCATTTAAAATAACTTTTTCAAATATAATATATTTTATATAATTTATTCCTGTGATGGCAAAGCTGAATTGTCAGCAGCCATTAAAGTCTTAACTATAAAGCAACAACAACAACAACAACAAAAACTACTTTGTTCAATAAATAATTAAATTAATAATTATCTCATTCATTTATTCATTATTTAAGTGTTTTGTGTGTTTGGGAGTAAATACATACACAGCATGGGGTTCCTTAAATTTTCCCACTTGTTGTATCTGATACATCAAATCTCCACCATTGATATACTCCATCACGAAGTAAAGGCGGTCCTACAAACAACAACAACACAATTGAGGGGGAGATCATAGTGTTTGTCATGTGAATCTGTTCTGTGTGTGTGTGTGAGGTTTACCATAGTCTGAAAGCACGAGTGGAGATGGGTGAGGAAGGGCGGTTTGCCAGAGAGAGCGAGGACTCTCTTCTCCACCATAGTGCATTCCACGTCATCATCCTGAATGACCACGTCCTTCTTCAAGATCTTCACTGCGTACAGCTCATCTGAGCCTTTACGCTCGGCAAGCATCACCTGGAGAACCACAGAGCATCAATACTGTGATAGATATTCAAATAATTTCATTATTAATTCAATGTAAAAGAAATGTGTAAATATTGAGTAATTATGTATAATTGACAGAGTTAAATGACATAATATGAAGCCTAGAAATCACACGTTTTTTGTTAAGCGTCCCATATGCATCTCATTTATAAATAAATTTGCTGTTAAGAAGGTCTCTTTTTTACTGATAAGTATGGCGTACAATGTTGTGTTTTTTTCCCCCTTATAATTGTCTGACTATTCAACAAGTCTTGAGAAAGAACAGACGTTTAAATCCTTTTCTAAATACTAAACATACACTACCATTCAAAGGTTTGGGGTTTGTAAGATCTTTTGGTAACTTTATTTAACAGTGTCCTTCTTATATACGTTACATGCACTCACTGTAGTAATAACATCCAACTAACCCTAAATCAAACCCTAACCCTATAGTAAAATACATGTAGTCAATTAATCTACTCAGTACTTAAATGTATAATTACACTGTAACAAGGACACATTAAAATTAAGTGTAACCGATTTACTTTTTAATGTTTTTGAAAGCCTCTTCTGCTCACCAAGGCTGTGCTTATTTGATTTAAAAAAATACAGTAAATTATAAGCGTTTTCTATTTAAATATATTTTAAAATGTAATTTATTCCTCTAATGGCAAAGCTGATTTTTCAGCATCATTACACATGATCCTTCAGGAATATTGACTGTATTGTGTCCTTGCTGAATAAAAGTATTAATTTCTTAAAAAATTATATATATATATATATATATATATATATAAACAATAGTGTGTGCTACCTTGCCAAAGCTGCCTTTGCCCAGCACCATGATGAAGTTGAAGTCTGTGAGCTTCATGCGGTCTTGGTTGCCATTGGTATGATATGTAATGAGATCATGCTTTGAAGAGCCATCTATATTCTTTGTGTGAGGGCCGATCTTGGCTCTCTGGAGTTTTTGGAAGAAGAAGAAAAAAAAAACATATTCAGAATATTGTCAGAAAGGGAGAAAAGCTAGATGTAAAAAATTAAATACAATTGTGTCAACAAAATGGGAGGGTGGATTTAACCTGAAATTTCTGCCTCAGTTCTTCATCGCCC
>NW_027639371.1:0-20487 GCF_949152265.1 Phoxinus phoxinus | reverse complement strand
AGAATATAAATTAACAAACCTTTATTACAAATACCTACAAATCACCTTCAAATACAGAACACAAAGAATCATTGCAACACCCAATACCTTCAAAAGTAATAAGATCATCCATATGCTTTTAATAAGCAAAATCAACTTGCAACATGCTTGCAACATCATGTTTGAAAAAATAGCAGCTTTGTTATTTTCCAACAGAGAGAGAGAGAGAGAGAGAGAGAGAGACAGACAGACAGAGAGAGAGAGAGAGACAGACAGACAGAGAGAGACACAGAGAGAGAGAGAGAGAGAGAGAGAGAGAGTGAGTGAGTGAGTGAGAGAGAGTGAGAGAGACAGAGAGAGAGAGTGAGTGAGTGAGAGAGAGTGTGAGTGAGTGAGTGAGTGAGAGAGAGAGAGTGAGTGAGAGAGAGAGAGAGAGTGAGAGAGAGAGAGAGAGAGAGAGAGAGAGAGAGAGAGAGAGAGAGAGAGAGAGAGAGAGAGAGAGAGAGAGAGAGAGAGAGAGAGAGAGAGAGAGAGAGAGAGAGAGAGATGTTCAGATGAGCAGGTCAAGGAGGAGGAAAGGTTACGTTCGCCCTGCGGGACTTTCTCTGCGATTTATAGAGACATTTCATGTTCTATATCCCGTCATTTTAAAGGTTAAACTGGGAAAAGGTGATTCAGTGTCACTCATACGCAAAGAAAAACATGTGCCGGCACACAGTGCTTCGGTTGAACACACTTGTTTTTCTGTTCTGCTGCTTTAGAGCTCAGAAGACACCAGAAAACTGCTCTATACAGTAAAGCTCACAAGATTGGAGTCGGTAACATCTGGTGCGGTTTTTGAAAGAAGTCTCTTTTGCTCACAAATGCATTATTTGATTAAAAAAAAAAAATCGAAATACTATTACAATTGTTTTCAAATGTGAATATTAAATGTAATTTATTCCTGTGATAAAATCTGAATTTTCAGCATCATTACTCCAGTCTTCAGTGTCACATGATCCTTCAGATATCATTCTAATATGATGATTTGCATATTCATATAGATTATAGATTTCATATAGATTTCTTTTTATCAAGTTGCTTAATATTTTTGTAGAAATACAGATTTTTTTTGTGGGGGGGATTGCTAAACTATATTGCTTATCGCTATTTTGCCATTTACAATTTTGTTTCGTGAAGCGTGCGCATTATTAACAGGAAGGAACTGGTTTTCTCCAATCACGGCTCTGCATTCTGCATGAGATCGCCTCACACCGGACTCACGAACGGCTGATCAGGTCCGGGCTGCGTTTCCTAAAGCATGGTTAAGTTGATTGTAGAGCCCATCGGTGGCAGTGCTTCTACGGTCTACTTCTGCGATACTTTTGGGGAACGCATTAATATCTGTGGCCTGTTCAACACAGCGCCGTTGTCTTTCAGAGATGTGCTCGATGTAGGAGTGCATGAGGAAAATATACATGTAAAAAGTGTATCACATGTACACACACGAGCACGAACAACACAATGAGCTTAACACTCGCTGCATAAATATTACTATTGAAATTCTAGGTCCTGGGCCTACTGTCAAATCTAATTATTAGTCTATTTTTTGTCATATCAAATCTTTTGTTAAAGGATAATTCCGGTATTTAACACCTTGAGTCTATATTGTAGTTTGTTTTGGATGAACAAGAGTGGTGGACAACATTTTTTTGACAATGGTTCCTCTCTCGAGTTTTTGACTATAAAAGAATTGGCCATGGACCCATTTAACATTGGAGTCAATGTGCATGTCCGAAAATGTCATTAAAACAGCCAATAATGTTCGTTTACAAAACTGTGCAACTCACCGAGTGATTAGTGATGTTAGTTGATGTTCCAGAAACAAAAAGTGTTGCGAAATACAGTTTCTGTCGTGTTTTATTCGTCATTTTGTAAAATCCCATTGTTGAAAAAATAGTTCCACTATAGCAAAATAAACGGATTGGAATCATATATTGCGACGATATATTGTTTATAATCATCAACGAACACCACTAATCACTCGGTGAGTTTAACAGTTTTGTAAACGAACATTATTGGCTGTTTTAATGACATTTTCGGACATGCCCATTGACTCCAATGTTAAATGGGTCCATGGCCAATTCTTTTATAGTCAAAAACTCGAGAGAGGAACCATTGTCAAAAAAAATTTGTCCACCACTCTTGTTCATCCAAAACAAACTACAATATAGACTCAAGGTCTTAAATACCGGAATTATCCTTTAAGATTAAGCTTAATCTTTTTCATTTCTTTAAATTTGTTCTGTCATGAAGCAGACAAAAATTACTCCGTATTCTTCACATTATTTCAACAGCCATCAGGCTGCGATTATTTGATAATGTACCATAAGTTTGTATATTGCAATTAAACTTATATATATCATTCATGAAAAAACTGCTCTAAAGAGAACTAACGCCTCCACAGTCATGCTTTAAACTTATATTGGTGGATCTTGAGATAGATTATTCTTGTCTAGGTAAAGTCAAGAAAGTCGCAGTTTGATGTAAAACTGTTGAGGTGTAAGACTGTGAACACACGTCATTACAAAGACTACAAAACCCAAAAGGCGCACATGTGACGTCATACATTTTCACTCAATGAATGAAGCTAACTTTACTGAAGCTAACTTTACTAAAGCTAACTTTACTAAAGCTAACTTTACTGAAGCTAACTTTACTAAAGCTAACTTTACTAAAGCTAACTTTACTAAAGCTAACTTTACTGAAGCTAACTTTACTAAAGCTAACTTTACTAAAGCTAACTTTACTAAAGCTAACTTTACTGAAGCTAACTTTACTAAAGCTAACTTTACTGAAGCTAATTTTACTGAAGCTAACTTTACTAAAGCTAACTTTACTAAAGCTAACTTTACTGAAGCTAACTTTACTAAAGCTAACTTTACTAAAGCTAACTTTACTAACGCTAACTTTACTGAAGCTAACTTTACTAAAGCTAACTTTACTGAAGCTAACTTTACTGGAGCTAACTTTACTGACGCTAACTTTACTGACGCTAACTTTACTGAAGCTAACTTTACTGAAGCTAACTTTACTGACGCTAACTTTACTGAAGCTAACTTTACTGAAGCTAACTTTACTGACGCTAACTTTACTGAAGCTAACTTTACTAAAGCTAACTTTACTGAAGCTAACTTTACTGAAGCTAATTTTACTGAAGCTAACTTTACTGAAGCTAACTTTACTGAAGCTAACTTTACTGGAGCTAACTTTACTGAAGCTAACTTTACTGACGCTAACTTTACTGACGCTAACTTTACTGACGCTAACTTTACTGAAGCTAACTTCACTGAAGCTAACTTTACTGAAGCTAACTTTACTGGAGCTAACTTTACTGGAGCTAACTTTACTGGAGCTAACTTTACTGAAGCTAACTTTACTGAAGAAAACTTTACTGAAGCTAACTTTACTGAAGCTAACTTTACTGAAGCTAACTTTACTGAAGCTAACTTTACTGAAGCTAACTTTACTGACGCTAACTTTACTGAAGCTAACTTTACTGAAGCTAACTTTACTGACGCTAACTTTACTGAAGCTAACTTTACTGACGCTAACTTTACTGAAGCGAACTTTACTGACGCTAACTTTACTGACGCTAACTTTACTGAGCCGGAAGCGGAGGGGAGGGACTTAGTGAAAAAATACGCCGCAAAAATAATAAATAAAATGCTTTCTTAAAAAAGGCAAAAGAACGCACGCATGTTTTCTTAACATGATCATTATAAACCAACAGACTGATGAAAATGCGGGACATTTTCTCGATATGCGACGTGCGGAACAAGGGGTGGAAATGCTGCGGTGGTCAGCTGGTCACCCTACATGGAGGCTGAGGAAGTATAGAGGATAATGATGAAGAGAATAAAACAGAGAGAATAAAGTGATGATAAGTTGACTGTGTGTTAAGACACTTACGTTGACGGCACTGACGCTGCCGTACTTGGCTCTCATCTCCGGCTCTCTGACGGTGGCGAGGTTTGTGCCGGTGACCGTCAACGGCGTTCCACCGCTAACAGAGAGAGAACAACACAGTAAACTCAAGAAAACACGGATCTCCTCTTGACCATCAGCCTTTCATTTCCTCCTGAAGCCACTTTAGCCAAACTCTCCTGTGCACTGAAGTATGTGCTGAACTGCTGAAGGATCTCCTTTAAAGATGCAGTGCACTACCGTTCAAAAGTTTGGGGTCAGTAAGATTGTTTTTTCTAAGTTAATAAAATTAAGTTGATCAAAAGTGATAGTTATAATGTTACAAAAGGTTTTTATTTCAAATAAACACTGTTCTTTTGACCTTCCTATTCATCAAAAAATTCTCTTTCCACAAAAATATGAATGTTTTCAACATTGATAATAATCATAAATGTTTCTTGAGCAGCAAATCATCATATTATACTGATTTCTGAAGGATCATGTGACACTGTAGACTGGAGTAATGATGCTGAACATTCAGCTTTAATATTTAGTTTTATTTTCATATTTTCTGTTTACAATATTTCACTGTTTTCACTGTATTTTTGATCAAATAAATGCAGCCTTGGGGAGCAGAAGTTCACGCGATAGTTTCTCATGAGGACGTGAAAGTCTGTATATTTGTATTTTTACAAAGGTCCCTTTAGGGGCTCCGTACAAGAGACTTATTTCTGAAACATTACAAAATCTTATCGACCCCAAACTTTTAAACAGCAGTGCGTGTGTTCGTAATTTCAAAATATTATACCTTTTTTTTTTTATGGATATGATTTTTTACATTTGCATAGAAGCATATAAATACCCATGTTAAGCAAGTATAAGTAGTCAGGACACTGTACAATTATTTAAAGTAACACTAGGTTACTTTTCTTTTTTTTGCTCTCGGGGTCCCCCTAGAGTTGGGAAACAGTATTGTCCTCTACTACTGTCGTAAACTCTGTCATACATGCACGTGCATTTGTTGACAACCATGATAGCCCTGAACACTGTAGGAGTTCACATGCAGGTGTTCTGCTTGCGTCGCGTGTGAAATGTCTTCATCCAGGTACAGTGGCATATATTTCAGCATGTCATATGAATATAATTTCATGGGTTTTATTTTTTTTCAAACGACAAATGATCGCGATGCTCACGTTTACAAGCCAGCGTCATTATAGTAGCCTAGTCTATTGGTTACCGTTTTACTGAATCTATATGATACTTCAATGCAATGTTTGAGTGGTAGGCGAGATATAATAAACATATATCGTCAATATTATAATATCAAGCTACCATAGATGAATCTGCAAATTTTACAAATCGATTTGCATTATAGCTTGAGGCAAGACAAATAAACAAATATCACAGACATGTTAGGTATCCTAAAATATTATTTTGTACATCTTATATATTTACTTGCAAGAATGTAGCCCCTACCAAACTTGTAACTTACACGCCATTTAGACATAGGCTTTCATTTGATATTTGAAAGTCCGCATCGGTCGGACATAGGGTTGCCACCTTTGATTTGTGAAAAACCGGGACATTCAGATTATTATTATTTTTTGTGGTCTGAGTCTGAGTTGTAGGTTGTAAATAGTATTTTCTTTGACACTGGTGGCTCATCCGACTTTGTTGTGTTATCCTCATAGACAGTGGTTATCCTCCTCGTCCGTCTCTCTCCCCATTTCACACAATAGATGTAAATAGACCGTTTTTAAAAAGCTAGCAACTAAACTCACACTGTATCATCTTGGATGTGTGTTGATGCGCGCGCGCGACCGACCGACAGCACAGGCAGTTGCTAGGCGATAAGTTGAGCTTCCAATCAAATAAAAGTAAACGCCTGGCATTGCGTCACATTGGCCAATCCACTGTTTTACCCGTTTTTACCATGGTTTTTACCCGTTTACGGACACAGGATTGGATGTACTGTACACAACTATGAAGAAAACACAGTAACAGTAGACGGAAACGGTTTAATTTGAAACCAGGAAATTCTACTTTAGAAGTACATTTTCACAAAAAAACGGGACAATTCGTGTCCCGGGAAAGAATATGAATTTTCTGGGACTGTCGCTCAAAAAAGAGAATAATCCCTGGAAAACCGGGACGGGTGGCATCGGGCACCCCTCCTCCTCATTCAGCTCACACCAGCGAGGAAACGCTGGCCCAATGTTGATCCTCGTTCTGCCTTTAATGCGATCACTTTCTCGTTTCCTCTTGTTGCTTTCCTCCGACAAAACCTTTGCTTTCTCGCTTTTCTGTCTGCTTCGGCCATGACTATAACATTTGGCAAACAAACGCTAGTTTGGCTCGCACGTCCGATTGAAGGAAGTGGGGGTGGTGGTGGAAGTGACGTATATGCCGTAAAGCAGTCGAATTTTGTAGTTCTCTTTGTTCGCCGGTTACTACCCGAAACCCGAAGTTTAAAAGTACGATTAAAAACGCTACAGACCCTGTCAGGCTATGGCAGACGTGTCATTCAACCTATTGTAAGTCGATGTACCATCACAAGAGACTTGGAAATATATTATTAAGGTTGAAAAGTTACCTGGTGCTGCTTTAAATGGGTGGTATAATGCCCTTTTCACAAGATGTAAAATAAGTCTCTGATGTCCCCAGAGTGTGTGTGAAGTTTTAGCTCAAAATACCCCACAGATATTTTTATATAGCATGTCAAAGTCACTTTTTGAGGGTGAGCAAAAACACACCGTTTTGTGTCTGTCCCTTTAAATGCAAATGAGCTGCTGCTCCCGGCACAGGGGGCGGAGCTTCAAGAGCTTGTGTGTGTTAGCAGCTGCGATTACTTCAAGCAGACACACACTAATATGACAGAAACTGTTCTGCCTTTTGTTCAAACCGGAGTCAGACAATGATGGAGAGACTCAAGAAGAAGTGACAACATGTAGAAGCAACAGGACGTCTCTGAATGGTTAGTTGATGAATTTATGTAGATTATGTGTAGTTAACTATCTTCAATTAGCATATTCTGTCTTGATAATCTATAAATCGCTCGACTACAACAACTCTTCCTCTTCTCAACATGGACTGCGTGTTCAGGGGGCGGGGTTTATGTAAATTTTAGGGTTGGTGATGTCACTAATCCGGGAGGAATGTGGTGTAGTTCCTACCAGCCGTTTGTTGTAGTTCTTAAAAAGCGATTTCTGTAAAAGCAAATATCTCCCTTTGCTTTGAACTTTGAGCGTTGTAACTTTGCAGATGTTGTTTACGATCAAACAGCAACATTACACACTAACTACAGTTAGAAAAGTCAAATCATAATCAACCACCCCTTTAATAAGTGTTATAAGTGAAACACAACACACATGTGAAGATGAAACGGCTGTTATTTGTGTGTGTGAATGGAGTGTCAAAATAATTTTCACAATTTCAGTCTCTCCCTCTCTCTCTCTCTCTCTCTCTCTCTCTCCTTCACGGTTCAGTGCTGGTTCTGTTTGCAGGTTTTCTCTGTCATCAGTTTGATGAAGTGATGTTCCTCAAACCTCCAGAGACGGAGCTGCAAACACTCACGCTACAGCCGCCGCGATCGCCACTTTTCTCTCATCAGGGTGTGTGTGTGTGTGCGTGTGTGTGTGTGTGTGCGTGTGTGAGAATGAGACGCACCTGGCGATGCTCCAGTCGGGCTCGATCTTCAGGATGCTGGGATCATCCGTGTAGTTGAACTTCACCTCTGGGTTTCTGAGCTCGGCTGCGTTTATATCCACCATCACCGGGGTCCCGCCTGAACCCAACCCAGCTGGAGTCACACACACGATCTCACGGGCGCTGCGCCTGTCAGACACACACAACACCGCAAACTCAAGATCTCCTTCTGTTAAAGGACTTCTGTTACACTTTCAAATGCGTTTTTCTTTTTTCGTATTCGTCATTGTAAAAAAAAAAGAAAGAAAGTGCTCGCTACGGATGCGCAAAACGCAGAAAATCGAACCCGATGCGAATTTTTTTTAGACGGATGAAAGATTCGGAGGAAGTGTGTAAACATGATTGACACAACGTGAAGTCGTATTTATTTTTTAACGTGCAAAAATTTTCAGACTCAATGTACAAGAACCTTTAGGCCACGCGCGTGTCCACCAAAGCGTTTTTTCACGCGGCTGGCGTATTTTTTCAATTGTTTTCAATGGGAGCGGTAAAACTTTGGGTAAAACGCAGCACTCATCACTGTCACTTTCTACTCAGCCGTCCAATCACAGTGGAGGAGGGGCGGGGTTAATACCACACCGACCAACCGCCACATTCTGCTTGTACAACGTCAACAGAAGACAACAACTAGCATAAGGCCGTGTGTCCACCAAAGCGTTTTTAGCCAGCTGAAAACACCGAGCTATGTGCGCTTGAGAGCGTTTTGGCAGCGCAGTATGTTTTCAGTTGAGACGCTTCGTTGCTATGATACAGAATATCCGTTGGCCGGTGTGGTATTAGTCCCGCCCCTCCTCCACTGTGATTGGACGGTTGGCTAAAAAGTGACAGTGATGAGTGCTGCATTTTACCCAAAGATGAACATTCTTCAATTCTCCGCGACCTGTAAAAAACGCAGAACGCGCAGCGCCTCGTTACGCTCATGGCGTTTTAAAACGCGGCGCTCCCATTGAAGAAACGCTTTGGTGGACACACGGCCTAATAATTTCAAAATAATTTAAAACAAGAGCCAGAGAAAATACGTTACGTTGTATCGACATTTTAATATATAATCAACACAGAAACAAAATATGTGTGAAATGAGATGCTAGGAACACTTTCGTGGATATTCAGTATCATAACAAGCAAACTGAAAAAATGCTGCGCTGCTAAACGCTCTCAAACGCCCATAGCTAAGCGCTTTCAGCTGGCTAACACCGCTTTGGTGGCCTTTACACACTTTACAAAACCAATCAGTTTCTTTTCTTTTTTTGTTACTACATGATCTTATTGTATTGTCAAACCCAGAGAGAGAGTTGATTGTGAAGCGGATCACGTGTGCGCGAGCGCAGGGTGTGTGTGACACACACTTTCATCAGGTTGCATCAGGTTTGGAGGTTCATAGATCACAGATTCACGGCTCCGAACATGACGGACTTTAATCTGATCAAACGAACACATGTGCGTCTGACGGCGCGTTTAGTCATGTGACAGATAAGAGGAGGATGAGATTCAGTCTGAAGGTTTGTTCCCATGTTTGATCAGTGTCCTCTACGCGCACGCACGTGTGTGTGTGTGTGTGTGTGTGTGAAGCTGCGGTGTTGCCTAGGCAACCGTGTTCACAACATGCACTGGTGAAACCTGCTGAGTTCTGGATGTATTCTGGCAAGACTGTCGTCACATGATTGGCACAAACCCATCAATCGTTTCTGAAGACGGCTATACTATTTTAAACTTACTGCATAATACACTTTCCCTGAGACAAAGTCATAAAAAATGACATACATTAACCCATGTTTCACCGCTACCATAAAGTACTATGACGGCACAATCATTTAGAGATGCTATCAGATGCAAAAAGAAGATTTCAGGTGAAATTTCCCACCAAAATCAATAAATAATAAAGAAAATTAAGATTTTTTAGGTGTGTGTATATATATATATATATTGGGAATAATGGTAAAATAAATATATTATGCTAATGTGAAATTATAAGTTAAAATGTTCTTGATGTCCATGAACAAAATCTAACTGGTCTAAAAAAAAAAAAAAAAAAAAATTCTTTGTACAAAATAATGATTTGGATGAAATTAGGATGAAATATTGTTTTAAATAGTATTTCAATAAATTCAATCAAAAACTATGGACGCTATTTTAGTATTGTTTATATGCCAATTATAATATGTATTAATAATTTGAATAAGTTGTTATTTTATATTTTCAGTTTTCATTTTAATTTTAGTTTAGGATTTCATAATTTTATTATGTGGATTTGTATTTTTTCAAATACATTTTTTTTAAACTTATTTACGTACTAACCATTTTCTTGCGTGCCGTCAGGATTACTCTCTGGTGCCGTGCACTCGCTGTGAGACTCCGCCCACACGCTGTTCTGATTGGCTGTGGGTTTTGATTGATTTGTACGCATCTCGCAGTCGCGTCTAGTGTGGACAGACAAATTATTTGTCGCTGGAATCATATCGCATCGCATCTGGTTAGGACACAGAGTTAAGCTACTCCTACGTCATGCGTCGGGTCAGAGGTCACTCTTACACTGGAACTAGACTTGCGTACGGCCGTTACCGGAAACCAGTCATTATAGTTTATTTTCTTACAAAAACGCCGCGCTTCCACTGAAACTAGACTCGCGTACGGCCATGATTACGTACGTCCGTGAATTTGGGGGCGGAGCTATCAAGATAGAGGTGTGTTTGTTTTGTCGATTTCAAATATCAGGAACGTTTCTCAGAAATTGTTTACTTTAAATGTGAGAAAGTGTCTAGTGTGGACAGACAAATGATTTGTGGCTGGAATCTATGGCGTCTGGTTGGGACACGGTGTGAGGTGAGCAGTACCTCAGGAAGCGGCAGGTGTTGAGTCCGATCTTGATGGAGACGGCGCTGCCCGCGTTCAGATGACTGCCGTGGATCGTGATCCTCGTTCCTCCAGAGATCGGCCCGTATGACGGCACCACACGCGAGAAGTACGGCGACTGGACAGGAGAGGATATGAAATATAATCACTTCAGCTGGGAAAACCTTTTGAATTTCATACATTCAGTTTGTAACACAAGACTAGAGAAGATGTGTGAAAAAATATCTAATTTACACACTGTTTTTTACACAGGTGTATGCTTGGTAACATATACCAATATAAATTTGTGTGCGGATCTTTTTTTCTGATTTTTGAGTTCCTTTTGGATCTATGCACCACAAGAAGTTATTACTCATCAGTTTGGGACTAATGTTTGGCGCTGAAACTGAAACTCACCACAAACGTGAAGGCTTTAGGAGACACGGCCCTGTACTCCGGCAGACAGTCTCGCACACACACTTCCACCTGAGCTTCCTGCACACGGTAACCTGTGGCATCGGCCAAACGACACACAATCCTGCAGAGAGAGAGAGAGAGAGAGAATTTTCATTTGAACATACCTTTATTACAAATAACCTAAACTAATTCATTCAGTTCCTACCTACAAGAGTACAAAAAAAATACACATTCAATATAGCAAATATCCAAATAAATACCCATAAAAAAATAATTCCAAAACATGTGCAAAAACTGTAAACTCTCATTAATTATTTCACACAGAGCCCCCTTATAACACCAAATCAATTCAAAAGACATAAGATCCCCCACGGTAGAGAGAGAGAGAGAGAGAGAGAGAGAGAGAGAGAGAGACAGACAGAGAGAGAGAGAGAAAGAGAGAAGGGTCTCTCCAAAACTATATGGGCGTAGTGTGTGTGACGTCACCCGTAGTGTTTCTGAAGAAAATTTTTGAAGCCCAAAGTGGGCGGAGTCGGCCGTCGCCATCTTGGCCGCGTGTCACTCCCGGATAAACGAAAACGTACAGCGAGGCGGATTAGCTGAGGTCATGTGACGCTAACAGACAGCAGACAAACGGCTAGTAGTGACATTAGCGGCAATCCACCCGTCACTCAAGTGGCCACGCCCTTAATTATGCAGAACTTTAAGGCTTAATATAATTTAAATGGATGAGTTATAAAAATGTTCACCCCCTCACAGTCGTCATGAAGGGCAACATTAGCTATATAGACCAAAACCACTTTTTGTACCAGACTGTAAACATGTTTTTTTCTGCTGTAAAGTTGTGCATTTTAACATGCGGGTCTATGGGATCGAGTCTCTTCTGCAGCCGGCCTCTAGTGGCCAGTGGAGGAACTGCAGGTTAATCTCTCAGTGTTGGCTTCGAGAGAGAGAAAGAAAGGCTGCTGTTTGGTCTGGACGCACGGCCGCCGGCGCTCGATGTTCAAAACATTGATTGAGCGCCCGAACACGAGACAGACGGGTTGCAGGCGCTACATGAACACACACCACTGTAATGAGACGCAGTAAAACCCTCACTGGACTGGAAAACGGCTCTCCGTGATTAATGGGACGGACAGCGAATCCTCCCATCATGCCCTGGGGCGGCTCGTGAGTTATTAACCGCCCTGCGTCTGTGTCGAGCATTTCTAGTGCGGATGGGAGAAGAGTTTCTGTGTTTGCAATGAAACCCTGACGCTTGTTTAGCTTCAGGAAACTGTAAAGTCATCGTTCCAGCAGCAGGACTGAAAACTGTGGAGAAGCGACGGCAGAAAACAGACGTCAAGGAAGCTGCGGTTTCTGCTACAGAATCAAACATTTTCATTTAACAAACTAAAATCAACAGTTTTAAATGCTAAAGTTAATTCTGCCATCACAACAATTTAATATGCAGTTTTAATAATGGATATTAACCTTGAGACTGAATTTGTTATTAAATGAATGTTTTAAATATTAAAGGTATAGCGGAGGATCTTTCCTAATTTTAGAAAAGACCCGCCCTCTCCAATTTTTTTTAAAATGCGCATGCGCAACACTATTTGCTCCCGAGAGGGAACGCCTACTAGCAGTGATTTTAAATGGATTTCTCCAAACAGCGTGACAAACTTTACCTGTCTAGCAGAATCTCTGCGACTGCGGCATCAGTGGGAAGCCCAACCTGTGCGTTTAGCGCACGCCAGCGTGTGAACGGCCTTACGTAAACATATCACCAGAATGATTGACACTTAGGTGGACCAATAGTATAGGCTACCCACCCGGAAAAAGAAAATCCTCCGCTATACCTTTAAAGCGGCACTCGGTAACTCTAGCCACCGCTTTGCTGATGTTCTCGACGAGCTCCCCCTACAGCTGCGGTGCGTCTATTTTTCACATCACTGTCGTAAAGTCACTTGCGGCGCGCCGGCGCCCTCCTCCCCCTTTCTACCGCTGCTCATGTGCTTTTGTTATGGTCGAGCCGGTGTGGTGAACAAATGAGTCCCAGACGCACCAACTTTATCGTGTGGAGCATGTCTACCGAGGTGGGTAATACATCATACACAGTATCATGAAGCAGTTCGTGTTTCTCGTTCTTTCTCGCTCGTTCTCGCTTCTCACGAGACTTCCTATTTTCAACTTACCGGGACGTTAGTCCCAATGTTGCAAGGCTGGTTTTCCGCCTGGGAACGCTGGTAGGAGCGGGGAAAGGAACCATTCTCACCAGAACAGATTATTTAACCATCCAAATGATTTCTAAACGGATTTATTAAGCTGAAAAAGTTACCAAGTGCACCTTTAAGATTAGATGATGGAAAAAATGATAAAAAAAACGTGTATATATACGCATGCAGAATTAAATATCAAATGATCTATGTGCAAAATCAACTGATACTACTAAATTTAATTTTAAAAAAGCTGATAACCTATCAATGTTTATCAATGACAATGACGATGATCTACTGTTGCTATGGTTACAGTCACACAACGTTTAATTGTTTTATTGCTTTTCAATGAGAGATACGAGCTAAAGACACACCAATGTTAAAATCTTGACCTATAAGGCCCGTTCACAGCAAGAGCGACTGTAGCGATATACACAGCCGTTCGGGATCGGTGAGATTTGAAATGTTTTTAAAAGAAGTCTGTTCTGCTCACCAAGGCTGCATTTATTTGATAAAAAGAAAAAAAGTTATATTATTAAATATTATGACCAATTTAAAATAGCTGTTCCTGTGATCAAAGCTGAATTTCCAGCATCATTACTCAAGTCTTCAGCGTCACATGATCCTTCAGAAATCAGTATAATATGATGATTGATGCCAGCAAACTAGGCCGTCTGACCAATCAGAGCAGAGCAGCTCTCAGAGAGGCGGGGTTTAGAGACTGAATCTTCGAACGAAGCATTTCAGAGACTGAGAGAGAAGAG
Organism: Phoxinus phoxinus; assembly: GCF_949152265.1. Taxonomy (NCBI): domain Eukaryota; kingdom Metazoa; phylum Chordata; class Actinopteri; order Cypriniformes; family Leuciscidae; genus Phoxinus; species Phoxinus phoxinus. The sequence continues at coordinate 6,650 of NW_027639371.1, read as the reverse complement.
CTGACGCTGCAGTGGAGATTATGAGGACATTAAAGTGTTTTTGACCTGAGATGCATGTAAACATGTTGAAGGAGACTCTTTAAACTGAGTTGTAGCACAGAAACTGTGTCAGTATCCGAGACTCACTGCTCAGCGCTGACGTATTCCTCCTCGATGGGCGTACAGGCCACTTTCCCGATCCGCACGCCGTTCTGGATGTCCTTGAACTGAAGGCCCAGATTCTCCCCGGTGATGGTCAGTCTGGTTCCGCCCTGCCGGGGACCGGTCTCAGGAGACAGCTGGACCAGGACAGATCAACAGAACAACGTCAATGAACTATCCCTTAAAAAGCCACCAGGGGTGTGTCTCCCGTACAACTGTGTAACTCGTGCTTCACTATCACAGTACGATACTTCACTGAAGAAATCCACTATAGTCTCGACTGCTTCCCGAAACCGTATTGTTGCAAATTGGTCGTTCAACCGCGTTGGTTAATGATGTCACGCATGTGTGGAGTAATAATACTGTTATGAATCTGTTTGAGATCGAGGTAATGCGAGATGTTTTGCTATAGATTACAGACATGACATCTGAGGAATATTTCTCAGTTATTTTGCTTTATTCCCAGATTCACTCATAGACACGTTCTTGCGCACTACAGCTCGCTCACACATGCGCACTCTTCAAACACTACACTTTACATCTCTTGATAAACTAAAAGATGTAAATGACATTTGTATGTATTTTAAATCAAATATAAAGATTGCACTGAATGTCAGCTTTGCTTATTCTGCTCAAGATCAGGATTTATTGAGTCCGCATGTCATGTCTAGAAACACTTCTTCTAACCGCAGGAGATCTGTCGCTCACACACACAACTCTGCGATGCTGTTCGCGAATGTTCGTTGGAACGATGGTTTCGGGAAACACGACTCGCTGAACTGCTGATAACGACAGACCATAGTTGGCTAACGAAGCTTTCGGGAAACACACCAGATCAGAAGTTCATCAGCGGCTGCCGAGATCTTCAGCCAAACAAGCGCAGAAGACAAACACACACACACACACACACACACACACTCACGCGGAGAGCGAAACGAGAGGCGCACAGTAATTGGTTTCAGAGGGACTGCTTTAATTTGACATTCACACATTTGTACAGATACACGGATGAAGAGGAGTGCAGCAGAAGAGAATAGGTGTACGTCTTCTGAACAGATGGCTCTCAAAGCGCCTATGGTGCGCTAATAATCCATGTGATAAATTCATTCTTCTCCAAATTAAATTAACACCTAATCTAATAAGTAAGAGACGACAGCGGCGCCGCACAGATAGAGCGAGCGCATGAGAAATCGAATGCTGAGAACAAAGGAGGAGTTTAATTAACACGAGGGGATGTAAATTTAGTAAGTAGACGTTCTAAAAGTTAATATTCCTCTGGCAGGAGGATTCAGAAGTCGACGAGAGAATCTTCTTCTTCGAGAGAGAAACAGAGCGAGAGAACATCGAGAGCGAGTGTGTTGTAGTCCAGGACTGCAGAAAGGAGGAAGACAACTGTCCCTCATCAGCACCTGTAGCATCACCGGTGTCTGTGACGGGCATGTGATCAGCTGATGACCAACAAGAAAGTTTCTCTTTATCCAATTAGACTTTGTAATAATAATAATAGAAAACTTACTGTTTACGGATTAAAAAATAATAATAATAATAATATAATAAATATATATATTTATTAATAATATTAATACAACTTAATTAAAATGTATATTATGATTGTTATTATTAAACAAAATAATATTGTATTTACATAAATACTTACATAAAAAAATCAAACATTATTATTTCAGTAATACTATTGTAATGTAAATTACTCAATAATAACAACAACAATAATAATACTTATTTAAATGATAATATAATACTAATGTTTTTTTTATTGAAATAAAATATTATTTTGAACAATAATATTTAAAAAAACCAATAACAATTATAATTATTGTTATTATTAAAGAAAATTATATTTTATTTTACTGCCCTTGGTGACACATGGGTGTGTGTACGGTAACTGACCCTGGTGACGCGCGGGTGTGTGTACGGTAACTGACCCTGGTGACGCGCGGGTGTGTGTACGGTAACTGACCCTGGTGACGCGCGGGTGTGTGTACGGTAACTGACCCTGGTGACGCGCGGGTGTGTGTACGGTAACTGACCCTGGTGACGCGCGGGTGTGTGTACGGTAACTGACCCTGGTGACGCGCGGGTGTGTGTACGGTAACTGACCCTGGTGACGCGCGGGTGTGTGTACGGTAACTGACCCTGGTGACGCGCGGGTGTGTGTACGGTAACTGACCCTGGTGACGTGCGGGTGTGTGTACGGTAACTGACCCTGGTGACGCGCGGGTGTGTGTACTGTAACTGACCCTGGTGACGCGAGGGTGTGTGTACGGTAACTGACCCTGGTGACGTGCGGGTGTGTGTACGGTAACTGACCTGGTGACGTGAGGGTGTGTGTACGGTAACTGACCCTGGTGACGCGCGGGTGTGTGTACGGTAACTGACCCTGGTGACGCGCGGGTGTGTGTACGGTAACTGACCCTGGTGACGCGCGGGTGTGTGTACGGTAACTGACCCTGGTGACGCGCGGGTGTGTGTACGGTAACTGACCCTGGTGACGCGCGGGTGTGTGTACGGTAACTGACCCTGGTGACGCGCGGGTGTGTGTACGGTAACTGACCCTGGTGACGCGCGGGTGTGTGTACGGTAACTGACCCTGGTGACGCGCGGGTGTGTGTACGGTAACTGACCCTGGTGACGCGCGGGTGTGTGTACGATAACTGACCCTGGTGACGCGCGGGTGTGTGTACGGTAACTGACCCTGGTGACGCGCGGGTGTGTGTACGGTAACTGACCCTGGTGACGTGCGGGTGTGTGTACGGTAACTTACCCTGGTGACGCGCGGGTGTGTGTACGGTAACTGACCCTGGTGACGCGCGGGTGTGTGTACGGTAACTGACCCTGGTGACGCGCGGGTGTGTGTGTACGGTAACTGACCCTGGTGACGCGCGGGTGTGTGTGTACGGTAACTGACCCTGGTGACGCGCGGGTGTGTGTACGGTAACTGACCCTGGTGACGCGCGGGTGTGTGTACGGTAACTGACCTTGGTGACGCGCGGGTGTGTGTACGGTAACTGACCCTGGTGACGCGCGGGTGTGTGTACGGTAACTGACCTTGGTGACGCGCGGGTGTGTGTACGGTAACTGACCCTGGTGACGCGCGGGTGTGTGTACGGTAACTGACCTTGGTGACGCGCAGGTGTGTGTACGGTAACTGACCTTGGTGATGCGCGGGTGTGTGTACGGTAACTGACCTTGGTGACGCGAGGGTGTGTGTACGGTAACTGACCTTGGTGACGCGCGGGTGTGTGTACGGTAACTGACCTGGTGACGTGAGGGTGTGTGTACGGTAACTGACCTTGGTGACGCGCGGGTGTGTGTACGGTAACTGACCTTGGTGACGCGAGGGTGTGTGTACGGTAACTGACCTTGGTGACGCGCGGGTGTGTGTACGGTAACTGACCTTGGTGATGCGCGGGTGTGTGTACGGTAACTGACCTTGGTGATGCGCGGGTGTGTGTACGGTAACTGACCCTGGTGACGCGCGGGTGTGTGTACGGTAACTGACCCTGGTGACGCGCGGGTGTGTGTATGGTAACTGACCCTGGTGACGCGCAGGTGTGTGTACGGTAACTGACCCTGGTGACGCGCGGGTGTGTGTACAGTAACTGACCCTGGTGACGCGCGGGTGTGTGTACGGTAACTGACCCTGGTGACGCGCGTGTGTGTGTACGGTAACTAGGGCTGAACGATTAATTGCATTTGCGATAATATCGCGATTTGATGAAACGCGATTTTGTAATCGCAAAAGCTGCGATTAGACTGTGGTCACGTGACACGCGATCGTAAAGCAGTCTGCACTGCAGATGAAGCATCAACTAAGTTGGCACGCTACGCATATAGGCCTGGCATAGGCTCCAGGAAAGAACAGTTTGTTTAATTTATGTGATTGTGTTATAGATTATCTTCAATGATTCAGATAATTTCAGAATCGAGTCTGAGCTTAGTTTTAAACACAGATGCGTGATGACGCTGCGTGCGCTTTTTAACAACCGTATTCTGCTTGCTTCTAATTCCTCTGTCACACACACACACAAATTCGAACCTTCAGAAAAATAGTCTTTCATACAGTTCGGAAAAGTTTAAGCGAATTGGACATTCGCGGGCTTCATTGTACTACTAGATCGTATGGCACATATGCGCTGTGAAATACTCGCACTTTCACTAGTAGTGCGCGGTCTCGCCCGCCGGTATTTTCCTTACAAATGCTCTATAAAGGCATCGTATGTATTTTGGAATGCAGTTGGCTTATATATTAAAAATAAAAATATGAAAACCATCGACAAAAGCTGCTTTCAATTTCAAATACTCACGGCCGCTTTGTGAAGAGCGCTCTCATGCGGCTGTGAGCGACTCTGTCTATGTGTACTTGCATCTCAAAATGCGTTTATGACGCGAAATTAATGTAAACAGTCAGTTATTAAACAGACAGGACAAACCACATCTTATATTTCAAAAGAGATCTGTGCATTAGTGTGAAGCAGCTTATCGTATGTAAACTGATAAAGAAAAATCACTTAATCACAGCTCTTGATTAGAAAACATTCAGACTACTCTTAAATACTGAAAGCACTCTTTGTTTATTGCTTGTAATGTTTTTCCCCCGCTTTATTGATAGCTTTTATGTTTTGAAGATATTCGTTGATATAGCCTATTTAAAATTCTTAACATGTAATTGTATTAATTTCGTTTTTAAATGTGTAATTATTTTTTAAATTAGCCAACTTATAATTACATATGTAATGAAATAAATATTTGAAGTTTTATTAATAAGATTAATTAATAAATAAAAAAAGTTGATCGGCTCATGAGGTGCCTAAAGATTCCCATCCATATTTTACAATGATTTATTGCTTGTGTTTGTTGAATAATATAAAAGATAAAGAGCTTAAAAAATAATCGCATATTAAATCGCAATCGCAATATTGGTAAAAATAATCGCAATTAGATTATTTTCCAAAATCGTTCAGCCCTAACGGTAACTGACCCTGGTGACGCGCGGGTGTGTGTACGGTAACTGACCTTGGTGACGCGCGGGTGTGTGTACGGTAACTGACCCTGGTGACGAGCGGGTGTGTGTACGGTAACTAACCTTGGTGACGCGCGGGTGTGTGTACGGTAACTGACCCTGGTGACGCGCGGGTGTGTGTACGGTAACTGACCTTGGTGATGCGCGGGTGTGTGTACGGTAACTGACCTTGGTGATGCGCGGGTGTGTGTACGGTAACTGACCTTGGTGATGCGCGGGTGTGTGCAGCGGCTGTTCCCGGCGCTCGCGTGCATCCATGTGTTCTCCGGCTGAGCACACTCCTGGCGCAGGGAACACTTCCGGTCCTGAACACACCAGCCACACTCGAAGCTGGACTCGGCCTTCAGACACAGACCACAGCTCTCTCTCAGAGCGAAACACTTGTAGAGGTGCGCTGCAGACGAGAAGATCACACACTCAACATCACGGCATCAGAAACACACAACTCAAAGCTTCTGGATGATATACGGGAAAATGTTCAGAGAAAAACAGTGTAAGAATGCAAAAAAATAAATACAATTATTCAAACGAAGAAACATTAGATTAAAATGTCAAAAAATAAGTAAACAAGTAAATAAAGAATAATAAAATAAATAATCACATTCAAATAATTAATTATTAAATTAGAATAAAAAAAAAATATATAAGAATTGATTAATAAAAAATATTATAATAAGATTAAAATAAAAAACATATGATAAATTAATATTGATAAAACATAAATATTTGATTAAAATGAATAAATGTATTAATTCATAAAAAATAAATAAGTTAATAAAAATTAATAAGATTAATTTAAATAGTATTTTATTAAAATAAAGAAAGATGAATGCAATTATATTAAATAAGTAAACAAGAAAATAAATAAACATTAGATTAAAATAAACAAATGTAAAAATTAAATGCTAAAATAAGAAAATAAAGATTAAAATAAATAAATATATAAATAAAAAATAAGAAAAATACATATTCGATTAAAATAAACAAATATATACATTAATTACAAATATGCTAAAATAAGAAAACATAAGTAAATAAACAAAAAGTTAAAATAAAGAATTATTAGATTAAATAAACAGATAAAATTATATTAAAATAAGAAAATAAACAAGTAAATAAATAAAAGTAAAATAAATTAAAATTAAATATCCCACATTTGACTGTCAATTGAGTTATTATACCAGCATTAATCATTCACAAATGAGCAGCAAATGAATAATTTATTACAATATTGCACCTCCTCCTGTTTACTAACTGTGAAGCACACTTGCTCACGCCAGCAGGAGATGCTCTGAAACATCTACAAATGCAGCAACTCTGCAGCATCCAGTGAAGGTTGCTAGGCAACCAGCTACAGCGTACCGCAGCGGTTGCCATGGTTACCTTGCATGTTGTGAGGGTTGTCGATGATGAAGTTTCCATTCCACACCACAGACAGATCAACGGGGAGATCGCTGATGTCACTTCC
>NW_027639372.1:0-34845 GCF_949152265.1 Phoxinus phoxinus | reverse complement strand
GAACAACGATTTATAGATTATCAAGACAGAATATGCTAATCAATGACTAGAAGATAACTACACATAAGCTTCATAAATTCATCAACTAATCATTCATGTGTGTGTGTGTGTGTGTGTGTGTGTGTGTGTGTGTGTGTGTGAGTGCGTGCGTGCGCGGTAAAAGGACACGAGCTGTTGAAGCTCCGCCCCCTGTGCCGGGAGCAGCAGCTCATTTACATTTAAAGGGACATTGTCACCCTCAAAAAGTGACAATTTTAACATGATATAAAAAAATATCTGTGGAGACTTATTTTACATCTTGTGAGAATGGCATTAAAGGACCTCCCCTTTAAGATACAGTGTGAACTATAACTTCACTGTTCACCAAATAACTAGTAGGGATGGAGGACCATTAAATGAGAGCATGTATTCTGATGTTGATTCATGAGCTGGTCACGATCATTCTCTAACGAGAGCCACTCGTCTCTGTACACAGCACACGGAGGTCAAGGGTCGCGATACAGAAAGAGGTTTGACTGTTGTCCCTGCATCAGAAACGCACTTCAGACACACTCTCCTCCACAGTTCCCAGTGAAGTGTTCCTCTGCTGTCGGGGGGGCACAGATGGGTAATGGGGGGTGTTAAGGTGTCACGTTGCCAGAGAATTCAAGATTACATTTAGTGTTTTATGAAGGTGAACTGAAGGTTTTCTCGCGCCACCTGCTCAGAAATAGCCGTGAGAGACTAATGGAGAGCTAATAGTTATGTCTTCTCAAAGCAAAATCCACAGTTGTCTGAGTTTTGGGACACAAATCAAAAAAAATTATATTTCTTGTTTTTTTTTAGTGCTGGGCAACGATTAATCGCATCCAAAATTAAAAGTTTGTGTTTACATAATATGTATTGTGTATAATAATTTTGTATACACTCTAAAAAATGCTGAGTAGTTTTAACCCAAATTTGGGTCAAATATGGACAAACTCAGCCGTTGGGTTACATTTTATAACTACATTTTTAACCCAACATTTGGGTTTGACCATATTTGACCCAAATTGGTTAAAAACAACCCAGCATTTTTTAGAGTGCACACATATGCATGTATATATTTAGTAAATATTTGCTTGTATATACATATTTATACATAATTTATATTATATAGCCTAAATAAAAAAAATCTTAAATATATACATGCATATGTGTGTATTTATATATACAAAATAATTACACACAATACACACACATATATAATACACTCCTAAAAAATGCTGGGTCGTTTCAACCCAATTTTGGGTCAAATATGCACAAACCCAGCCGTTGGGGTTAAATGTTTAAATTACATTTTTAACCCAACGTTTGAGTTTGTCCATATTTTACCCAAAATTGGGTTGAAACAACCCAGCAATTTTTTAGAGTGTACAATATATGTAAACACAAACTTTTATTTTGATGTGATTAATCATTGCGCAGCAGTATTTTATATATTAATGATAAGGATTCCTTTTAAAATCTTCAAGCGTCTGCAAGAACAGGTTTAAATGAGTTTTTGCTGCATGAACTTCATTATGCACTGGCTTAAAAATAGCAGAGTGTTATTTTGGTGTTCGAAGCAACGGTTGTTTGTCCAAACATATAAACACATCCATCTAATCTGCGCTGAATCTAAGCAGATTAAATTTTTTGCTGAAAAGAAACATTTCACAGTTTAATGAAGCGCTGTTGAAACATCAAAATCTCACTTACTGTAAATTAGTGCACATATTTCTTCTTAATTCACCAAAAATGAGGGTGAAGATAAATAATGGTGTGAACTGTCCCTTAAGAGAAGTTAGATTGATTGATTGATTGATTGATTGATTGATTGATTGATTGATTGATTGATTGATTGATTGATTGATTGATTGATTGATTGATTGATTGATTGATTGATTGATTGATTGAAGTATCTTATTCTCCATTTGTTTGATCAAAAATACAGTACAAATTCTGAAATATTATTGCAATTTTAAATCATCAGTTTTCTATGTGAATATATATTAAAGTGTAATTTATTCCTGTGATCAAAGCTGAATGTTCAGCATCATTACTCCAGTCTTCAGAGTCACATGATCCTTCAGAAATCAGTATAATATGATGATTTGATGCACACACAAAAAAAAAACATGTTTTATTATTATTATCAATGTTAAAAACACTTGAAATTCTTGTGGAAACGTATGCATAAAATTTTTTCATGATTCTTTGATGAATAGAAAGTTTAAAAGAACAGCGTTTTGATCAATCCAATGCATCCTTGTTGAATAAAAGTATTAATTTATTTCAAAAGAAAATAAATCTTTTAAATGGTACTAGTGTAAATCACGACAATGTTTGAAATTTTTTTTGCCCATGATTATTGATTATGAAATGGTGCCTCGTGTGTGTGTGTGTGTGTGTGTGTGTGTGTGTGTGTGTCCTCACACATATGTGCAGTAACCAAGGTTACGAGGATGAAATGCAGGCACAATCGATCCCTCTCTCTGCCTCAGATCTGCGTCTCCTCGACTGATAAATGCTGTCAGCACAATAAAAAATGTAAGACAGCTGAGCTTTTCATGAAGTCTCACATGAAAGTTATAAGAGGTAATAAATCACGGTGTGTTCCAGTTTCAGAGAGCATTGCAGATTGGATCAGCCGACGAGAAGCTGTGTGTCGTATCCCTGTATCTCCTCCATCAGCGGGGAAGAGCTTGATGTTTGGGAATCATTGTTACTTCTTCATGTCTTTAATATCTCCACACCGTCAGCCGGGACTCGAGGCACAGAAGAATCCCAGTGTCACCATCACGCCTCTAAAGGCATGTGGAGATCAAGATGCATGTATAGATGCATTGATCGGCATCTTTATCAATATGAGTATTGATAAATCTGTAGTATTATTAGCAGCTGCTGTTTGCGTTCTCAGTTTCAGCTTTAACCGCACAAACAATTAGAGATTAAAAACCTAAACCAGCCAGTGCTTTGATCCGAAACACAGTTAAAAGAGGAATATACGAGTGTCATGTGACTGAAGCGATTCTGACGTGACCTTAATTATAAATGTTTGTTCCTCGGGGGGGTGAAGAGCTCAGAGGGGCCGAGGAGAAGGAGAGAAACCTGTGTTATAATATCTAGCAAAATACAGTATTTTCATTCGCTTTAATAGATTGCATTCTTCCGCAGATGCATGAACGGATATAATTAAATATGCAATGTACTGAGTCATGGTCATGATGATTAGCATTGGCTATGCACATGAATGAACTTCCGAGTCATTTTTGTCTTGTGATCCTTTTGAGTTGGAGCTCTGTCACGTTTGACTCTGAATTTTTCTTTATGTGTTCAGCATATTGTGGGTACATGATTTAAAGGGGCTATATGTAAAAATGAATCATTTGAATGAATCATTCTGAATCATTTGATTCATAATTGGTCTGAGTGATTTGATTCAGATTCGGTCTGAATAATTTGAATCAGAATCGGTCTGAATAATTTGATTCAGATTCGGTCTGAATAATTTGAATCCGGTTCGGTCTGAATTATTTGATTCAGAATCGGTCTGAGTGATTTGATTCAGCATCGGTCTGAATCATTTGAATCAGAATCGGTCTGAATAATTTGAATCAGAATCGGTCTGAATAATTTGATTCAGAATTGGTCTGAATAATTTGATTCAGAATTGGTCTGAATAATTTGAATCAGAATCGGTCTGAATAATTTGATTCAGAATCGGTCTGAATAATTTGTTTCAAATTCGGTCTGAATAATTTGAATCAGAATCGGTCTGAATAATTTGATTCAGAATTGGTCTGAATAATTTGATTCAGAATCGATCTGAATAATTTGAATCAGAATCTGTCTGAATAATTTGAATCAGAATCGGTCTGAATTATTTGAATCATGAATCGGTCTGAATTATTTGAATCAGATTCGGTCTGAATTATTTGAATCAGATTCGGTCTGAATTATTTGAATCAGATTCGGTCTGAATTATTTGAATCAGAATCGGTCTGAATAATTTGAATCAGAATCGGTCTGAATAATTTGAATCAGAATCGGTCTGAATAATTTGAATCAGAATCGGTCTGAATAATTTGAATCATGAATCGGTCTGAATTATTTGAATCAGATTCGGTCTGAATTATTTGAATCAGATTCGGTCTGAATTATTTGAATCAGATTCGGTCTGAATCATTTGAATCGGAATCGGTCTGAATAATTTTAATCAGATTCGGTCTGAATAATTTGAATCAGAATCGGTCTGAATAATTTGAATCAGATTCGGTCTGAATAATTTGATTCAGAATCCGTCTGAATAATTTGAATCAGAATCCGTCTGAATAATTTGAATCAGAATCCGTCTGAATAATTTGAATCATGAATCGGTCTGAATTATTTGAATCAGATTCGGTCTGAATAATTTGAATCAGATTCGGTCTGAATAATTTGAATCAGATTCGGTCTGAATCATTTGATTCAGAATCGGTCTGAATAATTTGATTCATAATCGGTTCTGAATAATTTGAATCAGAATCGGTCTGAATTATTTGATTCAGAATCGGTCTGAATAATTTGAATCAGATTCGGTCTGAATAATTTGAATCAGATTCGGTCTGAATAATTTGAATCAGAATCGGTCTGAATCATTTGATTCAGAATCGGTCTGAATAATTTGAATCAGAATCGGTCTGAATCATTTGATTCAGAATCGGTCTGAATCATTTGAATCAGAATCGGTCTGAATTATTTGAATCAGAATCGGTCTGAATTATTTGAATCAGAATCGGTCTGAATAATTTGAATCAGAATCGGTCTGATTCTCTGAAGTGCATGAGTCGTGTTTGAATGTTTAAAGTCATATTGAAATGATCACAAAGGAATCGATAAGAGTAATCAACATTTTTTATTTATAATAAGTATCTGAGTCCTGACCTCAAGTATCCGATGCACAACCCTAGTTACGTGTATAAGTTGTTGGCTGCAGTTCACTTAACGACCACCGGTGTCGCTAATAACAAGGGTTTCTGAAACCTACATACAGCTCCTTTAATATCCTTAATAATCTAGTTTTATGCATTGAACTGTCCTTTGAGTTATCAGAACTAGTGGAACTGGAACCATTAAATTCCCTCCCTTTAGATCGGAGTGAATTACCATCATGACGTCACGCTCTATACATCTTCACACTTCTTCACAGATACAGATTATATAAGCGCGCACTTCCACATAATGTGCAGTTCCTTCCCCAAAACAACAGAGCATGTAACCGGTCTCCTGGCATTCTCTCTCTCTCTCTTTGATTTGCACTCCAATTGCATTTACTATATGCCAAATGCCAATCAAATAATGCTGTGCTACTTCATTTTTAAGAATTCTTCCGTAAAATATGAATAAGGGAGGAAATGCGTTGGCACATGACCTTTAAGAGAGAAATCCTTCAGCATGAGAGGCAAATGCCATTGAGGAGAGGAAGAGGAGGCAGAGAAGAGCGTTTAATGTCTGTGAAGAGTGAGTGATGTCCCTGAGTTAAAGACCCAATCAGACGTCTCTCTCTCTCTCTCTCTCTCTCTCTCTCATCTCTCTCTCTCTCTCTCTCTCTCTCTCTCTCTCTCTCTCTCTCTCTCTCTCTCTCTCTCTCTCTCTCTCTCTCTCTCTCTCTCTCTCTCTCTCTCTCTCTCTCTCTCTCTCTCTCTCTCTCTCTCTCTCTCTCTCTCTCTCTCTCTCTCTCTCTCTCTCTCTCTCTCTCTCTCTCTCTCTCTCTCTCTCTCGTCCCTCCCGCGTGGAGCAATCATAAATGTGAGATGGATCACCGAGGGGTGGCAGGGTTTCCTCAGTACTGTAATTTACACCGGTATCAGAGACTGACCATCAGTGGCCCGGGTTCACAGTACGAGAGGGTTGCTTTAAACCTGCTGTCCCAGCCGAGGGTCTATCAGAGACTCCGCGCTCCCTCGAGACTTCATATCGATGCCCTGTCGCTTCAAACACACTCTGTGGAAGCATCTGGGAACTTTAAAATCCAAGTTACACGACTTTCTATCTTTCTTGGTTTATTTTTGCATGAGATGGGGGTGGTATAATGCTCTTTTCACAAGATGTAAAATAAGTCTGATGTCCCCAGAGTGTGAAGTTTAAGCTCAAAATACCCCACAGATATTTTTATATATCATGTTAAAATCGTCACTTTTTGAGGGTGAGCAAAAACACACCGTTTTGTGTCTGTCCCTTTATATGCAAATGAGCTGCTGCTCCCGGCACAGGGGGCGGAGCTACAATGGCTTGTGCCCTGAAAATGTCAAAAACTTTGTTGTTTATGTTTAAATTTATGTAGCTGATGTGGAGTTATCTTCTAGTCATTAATTAGCATATTCTGTCATGATAATCTATAAATCATGTTCTGGGGGCGGGGTTTATGTAAATTTTAGGGTTGGTGATGTCACTAACCCGGGAGGAATGTCGTGTAGTTCCTACCAGCCGTTTGTTGTAGTTCTTAAAAAGTGATTTCTTTAAAAGCAAATATCTCCCTTTGCTCTGAACTTTGAGCGTTGTAACTTTGCAGATGTTGTTTATGATCAAACAGCAACATTACACACTAACTACAGTTAGAAAAGTCAAATAATAGTCAACCATCCCTTTAAAAATAATGTAAAACTATCTTAAAACAGCTCATCCACGATATACTGAGTCCTCTGAAGCCGTACAGTAGCCATAATTCATGAGTTTTGTAGCAATGTCTGATTTGTGAACGAATCATTCTGAATGACTTGATTCATAATAGGTCTGAGTGATTGGATTCAGAATCGAAGTGAATGATTCAATTCAGAATCGAAGTGAATGATTCCATTCAGAATCGAAGTGAATGATTCAATTCAGAATCGAAGTGAATGATTCAATTCAGAATCAAAGTGAATGATTTGATTCAGAATCAAAGTTGAATGATGTGATTCAGAATCGAAGTGAATGATTTGATTCAAAGTCAAACTGACTAGTTACCCAACCCACTGAATGTGATTTTATAATAAAGTATAATAACAATTATACATTTATCACACAAAGCTATGTCTTCAGAAGACACATGTGTTTATAGCGCAGGACTGATGGTGTTTCTGTGTTCCTTTTGAAGCCTAAAAACTTGAATTCAACATTGTAATTGCATGGTTTGCAGAAGTGGGGAGAAGGAGATTATAATGTTCTCATAGTTGTATATTTTATAAAGGATAAATCTGTAATCATGTGTGTTTGTGCAGATCTTCCAGAAGACTAATTACAGTTCTGGAAATTATGAGGGTAAAATATCCGTCCTGAATGACTGTTGATTATGATGAAATATACATCATATAAACGCATGGCTCGGATGACCTCGGCGTGGGGGAATAAAACTCGTCATAAACCACATGGCTTGTAAAAGCTCAGTAAGATGATGAGGAAAAGACCGTCCGCATCGGTCAGCATCTTCATAACCCACCAGTTTATTCAGCGGTTCCTTCATTTCCGATTGCAATGTTTGTGCTTCATAATTGCCGACCAACCATCCATCTTTTGCAGCATAAATAACTCATTCGAGAGCAGAAATATGATATATATAATATATGTTGCTGAAGTAAAAAAAAAAAAAAAGTTTAAAAAAGTTACAGAATTTAACTTTTATTGTTATGGAAAATGCACAAAAATACTATTTTAAAGGAACACTCCGACTTTTTGGGACTTTAGCCTATTCAACGTATCCCCCAGAGTTAGATAAGTCCATACATACCTTTTTCATCTCCGTGCGTGCTATAAGTCTGTTTGACGCACCCACCACTAGCCTAGCTTAGCACAAAGACTGGATGTAAATGGTTGCAGCTAGCATACTAATCCAAATAAGTGACAAAATAACGCAAACATTTTCCTATTTACATGTTGTGATTTATATAGTCACAGAGTGTGCAAAAAACAAAGTCACATGAAACATAGACATATTTTAACCGTATAAATACTGGGAACTATATTCTCTGAATATAGGGCGGAGTGATAACCGCAGCGCACCTGAGGTTCGCTCTGAACGAACTCTCTGCTCCTCACCACGGCGCGTCTCAGGTGCTGCGGTTATCACTCCGCCCAAGTAGCAGTGCTTCGCCTTCAGAGAATATAGTTCCCAGTATTTATACGGTTAAAATATGTCTGTGTCTCATTTGACTTTGTTTTTTGTACACTCTGTGACTATACAAATCACAACATGTAAATAGGAAAATGTTTGCGTTATTTTGTCACTTATTTGGATTAGTATGCTAGCTGCAACCATTCACATCCAGTCTTTGTGCTAAGCTAGGCTAGCGGTGGGTGCGTCAAACAAACTTATAGCACGCACGGAGATGAAAAAGGTATGTATGGACTTATCTAACTCTGGGGGATACGTTGAATAGGATAAAGTCCCAAAAAGTCGGAGTGTTCCTTTAAATTTGTATATGAAATATATTGTTTCAAAAACACGTTTTACTCTAAAAGTGCAAGAAAATCGAAGCGATAAATCTTAACAAGTTGATGACTATTTTGTTCAGGACCATTTAACCTGTTCGAATCGTGTGCATGTGTGTGTGCGTGCGTGTGTGTGTGTGTGTGCGTGCGTGTGTGTGTGTGTGTGTGTGTGTGTGTTCACACAGCAAGTGCCAAAACCTTTAAGTTCTGAACCATTCCGTTGACGAAAAAAAAAGCTTAAAATGTTTCAGTCAATTATGTGACCCTGGATCACAAACCCAGTCTGGAGTCGCACGGGTATATCTGTGGCAATAGCAACTATACATTGTATGAGTCAAAATTATTGACCCAAAAATCACGTGCTGCCTTGTCTCGTGTGTTCACCTGTGGGAAGATTGTTGTGGAAATTATCGATATTAAAAGCTGAATGAAGGAGACAAAGTCGATTCTCAAAAGATTAAACAAAGTATTTTATTTCATGCATGAAATAAGACGTTCCCACACAGAGAGCGTCTGACATGAGAAGGCGAAGGCTAGTCCCTTTCGCCAAGGTTATATACCCTAACACATCCTGTGTAAAAAAAACCTGCGTTACCTTAAACCCAGACGTCTTAGCTCATGATCTCATGTCCAACATTATTTATATCTAGACAGAACACTGTCATGTCAGCAAAAGTTTCCTGTTTTTAGCTGCAGATCTCAACTGCTGATCGAACTGCACACACACATATTGTCAGCCTTCACATGACTCAGAGAACATTTCGTTCCTGCAAGTTTGTCCTAACTTATACATTTCTAAAAGCTTGGTCATATCTTTAATAATGTGCTTTTTGCTTATATGATTATATTCCTTTAAATTCCTATGAGTAAACAATACATGTTCAACATTAATAAAAGTACCCATATAAAAGTAAAAGAACACATCTAAATGTAAAATTTCCATTACAAGATCTCCGCGAGGTTCTCCTCAAGCGAGCCTGTAAGTGTGGGGTGTCTCTGAGAGACGTGTGGACGAGATGAACAGTCTTTAAACGCTTGTCGAGACCCTCCTCCGGCCCACCCTCGCCTTCATTACGGTCTGCAGCGCTGGAAGCAATTACCACACACACACACACACACACACACACACACACACACACACACACACACACACACACACACACACACACACACACACACACACACACACAGAGTTTTCAGAGAACTCAACAAATACACACACTGTAGATTAAAAGCATGCATGCTTTATGTGTTTACTGCTGGAGTAAAGTCAGTTTTGCATTTGAAGATAACCCTCTAAAAAAAGGTTCAGATTATTCAGCCCGGTCTCACCCCAAAATGTCATATACTGACGAGTCTTGACCATACGTCAACATACGACGAAAAGGGTACCCCTATAACGTCAATATGAGACGCAGACATAAGCGCACCAGCAGCGACTCCTAGCGATACCCTAACGCATACCTAAACCCAACCATACCCGAATCGTCACACATGGACGTTATAGGGTACCCTTTTCGTCGTATGTTGCCGTATGGTCAAGACCCGTCAGTATGTGACGTTTTGGGGTGAGACTGTGTTAGATTATTCAGGTGAAATTGGACAAATTAGAATATGGTGCAAAAGTTAATTTATTTCAGTGATTTAACTTGAAACTAATATATTATATTGTTATAATTTTGATGATTATGGCTTACAGCTTATGAAAACCTTTTCACAAAATTCTAATTTTAATTTGGGGTTTTCATAAGCTGTAAGCGATAATCATCAAAATTATAACAAATAAAGGCCTGAAATATCTCACTTTGCTTGTAATGAGTCTATATAATATATTAGTATTACTCAAATAAATCAACTTTTGCACAATATTCTCATTTTTTGAGTTTCAGCTGTATATATTGGTTCTTGACTCAATTTTATTGAATATATGTGGAGAAATGTCTTTTTTGCATAATGCTTTCATGTTTAATGGTTATTTAAGCCTTTAGGGTTCTAAGAGTGATTGTGTTTTTCTATTCGGGAGACTTTGGCATCAATAAAGACAATCTACACTCTTGAGAACAGGTTCCTATAGAAGCTCAAAGGGTCCGTCAGCCGCTTTATATAGGGAACCATTACGGGTTCCCATCTTTGGATCAATTTATGTATTTAGTTTTAACTCTGTCCCTGCCGTTGACAGAAATTACTGGCTTTCCAGGTTTTCATTTCTGAAAGAGATCTCAATCTCTGGATCAAAAATAGGAGCCGAAGTACATTGTATTCGTTGGGTTAAAAACACACAAAAAAACATGCTATTTTCTCAGCTTTTTGTTCAAAATGTTGCTTTTGTTTTATAAAAAAAATGGTTGATGAAAAAAGTGTTGATAAAAAAGAATACATAAATCTAGTATAAAACAGATTTTTTGTTTTGATTTGTTTTGTTTTGTTTACATACTTTATATTGCATGTTCAGATATTCATACAACAAAATATTCTGGGAGCCATGAAATTGTGAAAATATTAAAAAAATGCTAAATGGCAACTTTATAAAAAAAATATTTTAAAATGCTGGCGGGGAAAGAGTTAATCAAATTTATTTATTTTTTGGGGGGGATTACATTGAAAAACTTGTAAAAATACAGTACTTTAGCACTAGAAAAAAGATTTTGCAATCATTTAAGACATTTCTTTGACATTTCATTTCAGTTTATGGAGGCTTTTGTTAGAAACCTGTACAGTATTCCTGAGTCTTATTTGAATCGTGTAATTCATATTCAAGCGTGTGATTCGTCCACACACGGCTTTCCCTGAACGTGCCGTGTACACAAAATGATTACAGTAATATTGGAGTTTAAGAATGTAAGAGTTTTTTTAGGCTTGGGCTGAAAGCTCTTGCTCAATCCTGTCTGTTATCTACACATCCACACATCTCCCATTCATACACTGATGCATGAGTTTGTGAATAGTTTCTGGTTGTAATTGCCATTATTTCTGCTTTTAAAGGCAATTCTGGGCTGTGTTTAAAAACAAGCTGTGTTCATGCTGTCAATTACCAGCAAAACAATAATAATAACAACAACAACAACAACAACAACAACAAAACTCCTTAAATAAAAGAACAAGGCTTTTTAATCCGCTTTTTCTCTTCTCTCCCCCGTCATTAAAACGTCGGGTGTCTCAGAAGCTGAAGCTGTGTGTGTGAATGTGCCATTCTGCTCAAGACAAACTCATTTTCCTCTCGCTTAATGAAGAGTGAAATCCTGCCATTTCTCGTTCTCCTCCGCCTGCCAATCCATCCTCCCTTCAGACGGAAGCTTTCCAAACACACTCGGAGACCTTCTGCGTATGAATCACCGAATACAGACATTATATTTAGACAGACGCGAGCTGCATTCACACATTCAGCAACATGCTCATTATTAATGTCTGCTCGTTAACTACATCTCAGAATCTTTTGTTTTATGCTAATCACATTAGACATGAAGATGAACAGAATATTAGTGTTCGCTTTGACACTGGTGTTATGTTTGCTCGAGACCATATTATGATTTTTTACACTGCAGTGTGAGATATTATGGCTTTATCTTTATTATACTTCTCCTCGTGTTTACCTGAGCTACGCTTGCCCACCAGTCTTTCATTTCATTACAATATGGATGGTATCTGACAAAGAAAAAAAAGGTATAGATAGAGCCAAATCGTGGAGACTGCAGATTTATTATTATTATTATTATTATTAATAACTAAAACTCAAACTATTAAAAACATTTCTGTTCATTGACATAAAACTGAAATAAAATAAAAATATTATTTGAAAATTAGGAATGTTGCCATGGCAATAAACTGAAATATTTTAAGTTGAAGCACTACAATTATGGTAAACAGCCTCTTATATAAACTTATGTGAAGTTTATTACATTTTTTTATCAATAAATAATTCATTAAAATACATATACGTCATACGTGATGCATGCAAGCACACCTTCTGTAATGCCCACATATAGAAATCCAATCTTGATTGGCTGTGGTGTTGGATTGATTTGGTTGTGAGTGCAGTGTGTTTACAGAGAGACTCCTCCCACACTCTCTTCTGATTGGCTGTGCTGTTGGATTGATTTGGTTGTGAATACAGTGTGTTTACAGGGAGACTCCGCCCACACTCTCTTCTGATTGGCTGTGCTGTTGGATTGATTTGGTTGCGAGTACAGTGTGTTTACAGAGAGACTCCGCCCACACACTCTTCTGATTGGCTGTGCTGTTGGATTGATTTGGTTGTGAGTACAGTGTGTTTACAGAGAGACTCCGCCCACACACTCTTCTGATTGGCTGTGCTGTTGGATTGATTTGGTTGTGAATACAGTGTGTTTACAGGGAGACTCCGCCCACACACTCTTCTGATTGGCTGTGGTGTTGGATTGATTTGGTTGTGAGTGCAGTGTGTTTACAGGGAGACTCCGCCCACACGCTCTTCTGATTGGCTGTGCTGTTGGATTGATTTGGTTGCGAGTACAGTGTGTTTACAGAGAGACTCCGCCCACACACTCTTCTGATTGGCTGTGCTGTTGGATTGATTTGGTTGCGAGTACAGTGTGTTTACAGAGAGACTCCGCCCACATGCTCTTCTGATTGGCTGTGCTGTTGGATTGATTTGGTTGTGAGTGCAGTGTGTTTACAGAGAGACTCCGCCCACACTCTCTTCTGATTGGCTGTGCTGTTGGATTGATTTGGTTGCGAGTGCAGTGTGTTTACAGAGAGACTCCGCCCACACACTCTTCTGATTGGCTGTGCTGTTGGATTGATTTGGTTGCGAGTGCAGTGTGTTTACAGAGAGACTCCGCCCACACTCTCTTCTGATTGGCTGTGCTGTTGGATTGATTTGGTTGCGAGTACAGTGTGTTTACAGAGAGACTCCGCCCACACACTCTTCTGATTGGCTGTGCTGTTGGATTGATTTGGTTGTGAGTACAGTGTGTTTACAGAGAGACTCCGCCCACACACTCTTCTGATTGGCTGTGCTGTTGGATTGATTTGGTTGTGAATACAGTGTGTTTACAGGGAGACTCCGCCCACACACTCTTCTGATTGGCTGTGGTGTTGGATTGATTTGGTTGTGAGTGCAGTGTGTTTACAGGGAGACTCCGCCCACACGCTCTTCTGATTGGCTGTGCTGTTGGATTGATTTGGTTGCGAGTACAGTGTGTTTACAGAGAGACTCCGCCCACACACTCTTCTGATTGGCTGTGCTGTTGGATTGATTTGGTTGCGAGTACAGTGTGTTTACAGAGAGACTCCGCCCACATGCTCTTCTGATTGGCTGTGCTGTTGGATTGATTTGGTTGTGAGTGCAGTGTGTTTACAGAGAGACTCCGCCCACATGCTCTTCTGATTGGCTGTGCTGTTGGATTGATTTGGTTGTGAGTACAGTGTGTTTACAGAGAGACTCCGCCCACATGCTCTTCTGATTGGCTGTGCTGTTGGATTGATTTGGTTGTGAGTGCAGTGTTTACAGGGAGACTCTGCCCACACACTCTTCTGATTGGCTGTGACTTTGGATTTATTTGGTTGCGAGTGCAGTGTGTTTACAGGGAGACTCCGCCCACACTCTCTTCTGATTGGCTGTGCTGTTGGATTGATTTGGTTGCGAGTGCAGTGTGTTTACAGGGAGACTCCGCCCACACTCTCTTCTGATTGGCTGTGCTGTTGGATTGATTTGGTTGCGAGTGCAGTGTGTTTACAGAGAGACTCCGCCCACACACTCTTCTGATTGGCTGTGCTGTTGGATTGATTTGGTTGCGAGTACAGTGTGTTTACAGGGAGACTCCGCCCACACACTCTTCTGATTGTGATTTCTGATTGATTGATTGATTGATCGGTTCATGAAATCAAAGACGTCAGTCAGACGTCCTTTAAAAACTAGCTCCTTTCAAATAGGGCTTAATACTAAACTATTAGGAATGGCATAGACTCAAAATAACACTAAAGTATTGTGTGTGTTGTTCATGACGCAGTGTTCGGTGCGTCTGTCACGCCTGATTAAACGTCTTATTGCACTGATTTCCGAGCTGGAAATGAGTTGGCTTATTTTCATGTGCTTTTCCGTTTTAAAGAGTAATTAGATATCTGTGTGTGTGTGTGTGTGTGTGTGTGTGTGTGTGTGTGTGTGTGTGTGTGTGTGTGTGTGTGTGTGTGTGTGTGTGTGTGTGTGTGTGTGTGTGTGTGTGTGTGTGTCTCTTAATACAATCGGGAGGGAAAGACAGTATCAGGCCATTTCCGTATAGAAAGACGTGATTAGCATTTGCTTCTACAGAGAAAACGGATTAGAAATAATTTCCGCTTCTCCAGATGCCCTTAAAGCAAAAGTTTTTCTAAAAGTTTTGGTTCTGTCTCTCTCTCTCTCTCTCTCTCTCTCTCTCTCTCTCTCTCTCTCTCTCTCGTGAATCTGTCTCACCTTCTGCCTCTCATTTGTAGTAATTGTGACTCTGGGGTGAATTCAAGGAACACAATTTCATTTAGAAGAAATATTTGTGTACATTTTCTATTGATCAGCGCAGCGTTTATTCATCAAATGATGGAGCGGAGCTGGAATATATCCAGACAAGCACAACATAATAACCCTGGTGCTAAAGCGCTGGAATACTGCAGAACATTATTATATTTTGAGCCTGTGTCCTAACCAGACGT
This sequence comes from Phoxinus phoxinus, assembly GCF_949152265.1. Taxonomy (NCBI): domain Eukaryota; kingdom Metazoa; phylum Chordata; class Actinopteri; order Cypriniformes; family Leuciscidae; genus Phoxinus; species Phoxinus phoxinus. The sequence goes on along the minus strand of NW_027639372.1, from coordinate 19,737 downwards.
GACACTGCGACTCACGATATAAAGCATCTTTTATATCATATTTTATATTTCATATTTTATATCTTTTATAGCACCTAACCTAACCAGCTGTGATGGCGATACGCTGTTTTAGAAACGGCTTCTATTTCTGTGACGTCGAGGCTCGAACAACAACAACATACAAATATGAAATTGATAATCTGATTATGAGTTTAAAATAATTTAATGTGAGCTTGATTATCATTTATAGCCGTACTGAAAGCGATTATCACCTCAGATCTTGGAAAACACGATAAAGGAGTGTTCAAACTGTGAACAAACAAGTGTATTCTCTGACACAGATTGGTTAGGTCACTTATTATGCATTTTTAATAATGCTAAAATGGTGTAATATTTTTGTATTTATCCAATTGGTTGTGAGTGCAGTGAGACTCCGCCCACACACTCTTCTGATTGGCTGTGATATTTGATTGATTTTTTGCATCTTGTATTGTAGTCACATCACATCTAAAGTGAACAGATTGTCATTAGAATCTGGTGTTATTTACAAGCATTGTTTGATTATCACATTCATCTCCATTATCTAATTAGCATATTTTTTTAGTGAATCTGCTGCTAAAACAATATAAATAGCGCTATAAGCGTGCAATTCATTCCTTAAGTAATAGTTCACACAAAAATAATGTATTCACCCAACCATGTTATTCCCATCCCAAAATTTTTTTCGCATGAGCCGTATATCGATCAAGATAAAATCCGATGAGACCGAACGTATTTCATTTGAGTCGATATTCATGAAATTCAATCGAATTTCATAAGCCATTTTTCATTCGATATCACTTAATTCGGATAAAAACGTGTGGATGGAAACATAGCTACTGTCCACTTACATTAAACATTTGTCATAATACTTTTTTAGAAGCTTTTTTTCCTTTCATTACGGACGCGACTGAAGTTGTTATATTCCAAGAGGGAAAACAATTATGTTGTCACGATGGCATGTGTTTCTCAGAGTCATATTAATATTTATCATTTATGCCATCAAGTGGGTAGTTTGAACTTTTGAATTTTGAATTATGTTACTTATTTTGGTAACAGTGTGTCATTGTTACGGTGTATAATTATATATTAAAGTGATGAGTAATAATAATTAACTACATGTACTTACTCGGGTTAGGGTAGGATTTGGTTGAGGGTTAGTTGCATGTAATTATGCATCATTTACTGTTATTACTACGGTAAGTACATGTCACATATGTAACAAGGACACTGTAAAATAAAGTGTTACCCTTATTTTTGCTTTAATATCGGATACATATTTGATAGATTGTTCATTGACTCGGGTCACTGTTTGGAAATGCAGGGCTTGTATTTTTCTCATTATCTCTGTTATTCCTGTTATAATGTGAACAGAGAATATGAGTAATAATTATGCCCAGACTTGCCCTGTGCAGACTTGAAAACAAACCAGAAGGAAACGAGAGGAAAAAATGTAATTGCCGGTAATGAAGCGACTCCAACACCCACATGCAAACCGCAATGTTCTTTCTTCTCCCAGACAAATTAATTTTTAGTTTATTTACAGACTGCGGTACATGAAGCTTTATGATGCGTAATAATTTGAGGGGAGGAAAGGTCTATTACCCAGGAAAGGTTTCTTTGTTGAAACACTTTTCAAATGTGTATCTTACATGTTGGCATATGAACAACCAGACGGTATTGTAGTTATTTCACAAACTGTAAATGAGTCCGATGTGGATTCAGTGTCCGCTCAGACTGAGTCAGTGAGTTCATTCGACTCATCAGACTGAGTCAGTGAGTTCATTCGACTCATCAGACTGAATCAGTGAGTTAATTCGTCTCGTCAGACTGAGTCAGTGAGTTAATTCGACTCGTCAGACTGAATCAGTGAGTTCATTCGTCTCATCAGACTGAGTCAGTGAGTTCATTCGACTCATCAGACTGAGTCAGTGAGTTAATTCGACTCGTCAGACTGAGTCAGTGAGTTAATTCGACTCGTCAGACTGAATCATTGAGTTCATTCGACTCATCAGACTGAGTCAGTGAGTTAATTCGACTCAACAGACTGAATCAGTGAGTTCATTCGACTCATCAGACTGATTCAGTGAGTTAATTCGACTCATCAGACTGATTCAGTGAGTTCATTCGACTCATCAGACTGAATCAGTGAGTACATTCAAACTCATCAGACTGAATCAGTGAGTTCATTCGACTCCTCAGACTGAGTCAGTGAGTTAATTCGACTCAACAGACTGAATCAGTGAGTTCATTCGACTCATCAGACAGAATCAGTGAGTTCATTCGACTCATCAGACTGAATCAGTGAGTTCATTCGACTCATCAGACTGAATCAGTGAGTTAATTCGACTCATCAGACTGATTCAGTGAGTTAATTCGACTCATCAGACTGAGTCAGTGAGTTAATTCGACTCATCAGACTGATTCAGTGAGTTCATTCGACTCATCAGACTGAGTCAGTGAGTTAATTCGACTCAACAGACTGAATCAGTGAGTTAATTCGACTCATCAGACTGAATCATTGAGTTCATTCGACTCATCAGACTGAATCAGTGAGTTCATTCAAACTCATCAGACTGAATCAGTGAGTTCATTCGACTCATCAGACTGAGTCAGTGAGTTTATTCGACTCAACAGACTGAATAAGTGAGTTCATTCGACTCATCAGACAGAATCAGTGAGTTCATTCGACTCATCAGACTGAATCAGTGAGTTAATTCGACTCATCAGACTGATTCAGTGAGTTCATTCGACTCATCAGACTGAGTCAGTGAGTTAATTCGACTCAACAGACTGAATCAGTGAGTTCATTCGACTCATCAGACTGATTCAGTGAGTTAATTCGACTCATCAGACTGATTCAGTGAGTTCATTCGACTCAACAGACTGAATCAGTGAGTTCATTCGACTCATCAGACAGAATCAGTGAGTTCATTCGACTCATCAGACTGAATCAGTGAGTTCATTCGACTCATCAGACTGAATCAGTGAGTTAATTCGACTCATCAGACTGATTCAGTGAGTTAATTCGACTCATCAGACTGAGTCAGTGAGTTAATTCGACTCAACAGACTGAATCAGTGAGTTAATTCGACTCATCAGACTGAATCAGTGAGTTAATTCGACTCATCAGACTGATTCAGTGAGTTCATTCGACTCATCAGACTGAGTCAGTGAGTTAATTCGACTCAACAGACTGAATCAGTGAGTTAATTCGACTCATCAGACTGAATCATTGAGTTCATTCGACTCATCAGACTGAATCAGTGAGTTCATTCAAACTCATCAGACTGAATCAGTGAGTTCATTCGACTCATCAGACTGAGTCAGTGAGTTTATTCGACTCAACAGACTGAATAAGTGAGTTCATTCGACTCATCAGACAGAATCAGTGAGTTCATTCGACTCATCAGACTGAATCAGTGAGTTAATTCGACTCATCAGACTGATTCAGTGAGTTCATTCGACTCATCAGACTGAGTCAGTGAGTTAATTCGACTCAACAGACTGAATCAGTGAGTTCATTCGACTCATCAGACTGATTCAGTGAGTTAATTCGACTCATCAGACTGATTCAGTGAGTTCATTCGACTCATCAGACTGAGTCAGTGAGTTAATTCGACTCAACAGACTGAATCAGTGAGTTAATTCGACTCATCAGACTGAATCAGTGAGTTCATTCGACTCATCAGACTGAATAAAAAATGCTTTTTTTAATTTATTTTTTTACCTCAAATATGAAATTTGAAACTATTGTGTTTTAAAAATGCAAGTTTCTAAGTGTAAGCTTGTAATCTCACATGCTTGTGTTAGTATTTACTTTACTCCAAATAATGTCTGTTGATTCAGAATAAAGTGAAATGACACAGATCTACTAATACTCTAATGTCTGCTAGTTGACATGTAGTTGACAAGTTACTTGTAGTTATAGAATCTCTGAAGTGAACTATATAAATAAAGCGCTACTGACTGAACATCTCTAATAGTGTAGTAAAGATTTCTGAAACATTAACAACGATGAGGAAGTGACAACCTTCAACGTGAACTTGAGCTTGATGATTTAAAATCTTCAATAATAGTTTTACCAGATAACATCACATCAAATAAGAGGAAAAACACAATATCCTTCCCCATATGAAAGATGTCCACGTATATCGAGGGGTCATTACTCGCCCACCAACCTCAAGGTTATGATCATAAATCACTGCTTCCAAACATTAGGACTCCTTCCTGAACTAATTTCCCGGTCGCTGCGGTTCACGGCTGATTAAAGTGTCGAGTCATCAGATTTAAGAGCTCTTCTGAGAGTTTCATATCAACGAAAGGGTAATGAGATCCAGAACCCCGAGCTGATGATCACACACACCGACCCGAGCCCGGGCGAGACTGTGAACTTACACTCTTATCAATGTCTAATTTAATTGTGTCTTTCCACTTCAGAGTCTGGATTTCTTTCATATATGCGGGAGTTATAGACATCAGCCGTGTCTCGCTGTCAGACTTCAGTTCTGATATATCTATATCTATATATAGATCCTGATATAGTAATGACGTGAATCAGTGCTATTTATTAATTTAATACAATAATGTTTTAAAGTTTGGGGTCGATAAGATTGCTTTAATGTTTTGTTAAGTCTCTTCTGCTCATCAAGGCTGCGTTTATTTGATCAAAAATACAGTAAAAATTCTGAAATATTATTACCAGTTAAAATATCAGTTTTCTATGTGAATATATAATGAAGTGTAATTTATTCCTGTGATCAAAGCTGAATTTATCATCATTACTCCAGTCTTCAGTGTCACATGATCCTTCAGAATTTAGGATAATATGATGATCTGATGCTCAAGAAACATTTATGATTATTATCAATGTTGAAAACGGTTCAGATTTCTGTGGAAACTGTCATATATTTTATTTTTCAGGATTCTTTGACGTATAGAGAGTTTAAAAGAACAGCACTTTTGACCAATTCAATTCCTTGTTGAAAAAAAATATTACAGTATTAATAATACAGTAAACAGATGTGCTGCTTATTATATTTTTGTGGAAACCGTGATGTTCAGGATCCTTTGATGAATAGAATTATTATTTATTATTGTCACTTTTGATCAATTGAATGTGTCCTTGCTGAATAAAAGTAAAAATTTCCACATTTGTAAATGTTTTTAAAAATAAGTAATATTTTTTTTATTATTATTACTGTATAACATGATAGGTAGTTGTTATTTGATTGACAGGTCAATCAGCCAATCACAGTGTGACTTTTCCTGTGTAGTCTGAACCTGGCGTTAGACAAATGTATCACTTATACAATATTTGTTCTCATATTTTGACAATTTTATGGGAAAATGCCTCCGATTTCCAGTGTTTTCATTCAGACTTTTCCTCATTTCATTTCCAACATTGGAGTTTTGATGTTGGCTGTAAGGTTTTGAAAGTCTAACGTTTCCACGTGAGGTTTGTGGAAGTGTGTCAGTCTCCGGCAGAGGAAGTTTTCCTCCAGGAACACAATGCAGACAGGATAAATAAATGATCGCAGAGCTATTTTTAATCTGAAGTGTAAATGCAGTGATCCTCGGAGCCGAGAAGAGTCCCGATCTCATCTCTCCGTGTGTCATCATTCTCATTGTAAATCAGCCATGTTGTTTTATTCCCTCTCATGTGAATGCCAGATGTAAACTCCACTATAAACATCAGCAGCGCCGCACAAATCGCAAAAGAACAATTGAAGTTAATTGATTAAATATTAAAGAAATGCCATTGCAATGGCGGCACCGCAGTGACAGATGAGGGAGTTCATGAAACATGCGGCCGACAGCATTGCTGCGTTGTTTTATGACCCAATTTACTCAAGGAATTTAAATATGAGCCGTTCTAGTGCTGTTTTCCATCATCTGACGAATTATGCATGCCATGATCAATAAAATGTATCGGCTGCTTTCCATAGGCAGTGTGAAGAACGACCCTGCGCTGCATAACCAGAGCAACTTCTGTAACGTTCACTCCGGATGGTTCTTGCGTGGCTTTTGCTCCGCCATCATAGCGTTTGTTATGCTGCGTTCCTGGCAGGTTTTTGAGCTCGTAAATCACGACTTCAAACCACGACTTTGTAGCGTTCCTGGCCAGTCACGCCAAACTACCTGATATAAGGTAGGTTATAATTCAGGTTTACGTCACCTTAAAGGAGAACTCCGGTCAATTTTAACATTGAGCTAATTTTTTTGTAAATTTGGAGTGCTGTCAATACAGAGAACAACGACAAAAATAAGTGTTGCCTACACCGTGTTATCCTCTTTTTAAAATTTGCACCCTGTTGACTTCAATGGGGCACGTTTTAAACCTGCTTTTAGCCTCTTAACATCCTTCATCTGTCATTACAAGTGCCCAGCCATGTTGAGTGATTCCTTCAGAGTGAACACGAGTGAATCTGACTGCAGTAGATGTGAAATATATTAAAGGGGGGGTACAATGGTGTTTCATGTATTCAGAGTTGTTTACAGTGTTAAAGAGATGGATTCTCATGCTAATAATGGCCAAAGTTTGAAAAGTTATTTTGAACGAATAACAGAGAATTTCTGTGCTGAAAATCATACTTCCGGGTTGCAACACGTTTCGGCTGTTTTTTTTTCTATCGTAGATCTAATGACGTAGACCAGAGTGGAACTCCTTATATAAGCATTGCTCTCGGAAAAGCGCGTTCACGCACACGTCGACCAGAGGAGAGAAAGACCGCGCTCATCGACGCGCTACTACCGGAAATCATCAGCAGCAGCGCTAAATAGGAATGGTTGATGTCAAGAATGTCTCCAAAAAAGTGTGTTTTGGGATGTGAGGGAAAGTTTACCTTGTTCAGCTTCCCAAAGAACCCAGTGTTACTGGAACAGTGGATGCAGTTTGTATGTTGTGGATGCTCCCGCTTGACTCTATAGCTCCGCCCACGCCCAGAATCAAGGACCTCGGCTTTTTCCGGATAGAATCGGAAAGCTGTATTTTTATTTTATAAATATGATGAAACCAAAGACTTTTTGGAGATATGAAGGACGCACTATTACTCTATAGGTACTCAAGATTAACATGAGATTGACTAAAACCTGGTATTTTACCCCCCCTTTAATAAAAAGTTACCAATAATCACGCGCGTGAACTCGACAATTAAACCTGTTGAGACAATTAAACAACTTCGAAGCACCGTCTTCTGTTCCTCTTTTAGAGATAAAGGCAAGTCTAAATCTTTCATTGTAGCGGCCAAAGCCGTTTCAAACAACTGGTGTTCATCCACAGCCATCCTGCAATGTTTACTAATGACTAATGTCATCTCGCCTCTGGCCCGCCGATACCAGATAACCCGATGTGATTGGTGCAGCTCAGATAGAGGAGCATAATTAATGAGCATTATTACTCGACACCAGAGCCGGACAGTAACGGAGTACATTTACTTAAGTACAATTTTGAGGGATCTGTACTTTACTCGAGTATCATTTTTGGGGAGTACTCATGACTTTACTCAAGTACATTTGAGAGGCAAATATTGTACTCTTTACTCCACTACATTTCTATTCATAACCGTGAGTACTGAGTACCCGTTACTTCTTCTAAAAAAAAAAGGAAAAAATAAAAATCTCGGAAACCTTCAATTTTTTGTTTCCCTCTCAAACGTGACTGGATTGTGACGACACTGATTGGGACAGCCTATCAGCAATCAGCTTTCAGAGGTGTGTCAGAACACTGCTATATTGCCTTCTTTGCTGGTTTAGGTTTATTGATTTGATGTTTATTGAAAAAACAGAGAAACTCACATGTTCACACAATGGTTAGCCGAATTTTCTTTTCTGATATTACACATTAATGTAAGCTGGGCATTTGCTTTGATGTTCTTGAGTATGCGGTGTGTGTAACACAGTCAGGTTTAAATGTGGGTGCAAAAAATCCATTAAAACTCTAGCAGAGGTTTGTTAGAGCGTTGCCATTGTGCTTTTGCCTTTATTGCCTTTATTTAATGTTAAATAAAGCAACATGGTAAAACGATGAAAATGATTTGATTTTACTTTCAATTCCTTTTACATTCTCCAAGGTATTAACATTAACATTTTTCATAACTCCATGTAGGACGTTTCTGTACATAAATGTAAGCACTGTGGCAGTAGTAATGCAATATTTAGAAAATGTACTCTTGATACTCAAGTACTTTTAAAAACAAGTACTTCAGTACTTTTACTTAAAGGATAATTCCGGTATTAAACACCTTGTGTCTATATTGTAGTTTGTTTTGGATGAACAAGAGTGGTGGACAACATTTTTTTGACAATGGTTCCTCTCTCGAGTTTTTGACTATAAAAGAATTGGCCATGGACCCATTTAACATTGGAGTCAATGTGCATGTCCGAAAATGTCATTAAAACAGCCAATAATGTTCGTTTACAAAACTGTTAAACTCACCGAGTGATTAGTGATGTTAGTTGATGTTCCAGAAACAAAAAGTGTTGCGAAATACAGTTTCTGTCGTGTTTTATTCGTCATTTTGTAAAATCCCATTGTTGAAAAAATAGTTCCACTATAGCAAAATAAACGGATTGGAATCATATATTGCGACGATATATTGTTTATAATCATCAACGAACACCACAAACCACTCGGTGAGTTTAACAGATTTGTAAACGAACATTATTGGCTGTTTTAATGACATTTTCGGACATGCACATTGACTCCAATGTTAAATGGGTCCATGGCCAATTCTATTATAGTCAAAAACTCGAGGTGTTAAATACCGGAATTATCCTTTAAGTAGACATCTGACTGTAGTACTTTTACTTGTACTTGAGTAAAATTTAGCAAGGGGTATCTGTACTTTTACTCAAGTAATAAAAATGTGTACTCTGTCCGCCTCTGCTCGACCTCGCTGAGCAAACTCAACTTGTGCTCTCGCGAGAACTCTGGATTTCCAGGGTAAGAGTTTGTTGTATTTTGTGTAAGATTCAGCCTCTGCTAATGAAATCTAATAGCACATAATGGCATGCTGTTAATCATCAGTGGAAGGCTGGTTTTACAAGGTTAACGATGGACGGGAGACTGTGTTCTCGTGTGTGCTCGGGTCCTTGGGTATTTATCAGTGTCAGGCGAGGGCGAGCGGCCGTAACTGACACCGCATCCCGAGTGAAAAATGCTCTTTAAAAAAGTTTTGCACTTTTAGTAGAACTTTTGAGAAGTGTTAATCTATATATATTACTGTCCAAAATCGTGTGATTTTTTTTTTCACCCAAAAAAATGGTTTTAAAGGGATAGTTCACTTTAAAATGAAAATTCTGTCATCATTTACTCACCCTCCTCTTGTTTTTAAACCTGTATGGATTGCTTTCTTCTGCTGAACACAATGGACGTTATTTTTGAAGAATGTCGGTAACCAAACAGTTAACTGGTCCCATTGACTTCCATAGTAGGAAAAAAAAAATACTATGGAAGTCAATGGGACCAGTCAAAGGAGGCATACGCCAGGAACCCCGCTTCCTAAGTTACATCAGCTTTTAAAGGAGAACTCCGGTGCAAAATGAACCTTTGGTCTAATTACACATTGTTACCTAGTCAACCGTTATCTGAGATTTGTTTTCATGATTATCGAATGTAAATAGTTTTATCTCTAAAAACAGTTTAGCCTATAACGCTAGTATAACGCTAGTATATGGGGCATGGAGTAATGACAAATAAAAATCGCTTGTTAATACCACTAACAAGGCTCAAAATAGCCCCACACTAACACGGCAGCATAATGAGGGTCCCTACCTTCAAACCGAAGCATTGAGAACTTTGACAGTGTCCAGACAGTTTAATAAGAAGATATTTTATACATACAGTCAACTTCACGTATACAAGCAGAATCCATCTTGGAAAAACAGACTCTATCAATCGATCTACGAACCACCGATCCAAATGCGCTGGACCATATGAGATTCTACACAGTTCAGCGCATTTGGATCGGTGGTTCGTAGATCGATTGATAGAGTCTGTTTTTCCAAGATGGATTCTGCTTATATACGTGAAGTTGACTGTATGTATAAAATATCTTCTTATTAAACTGTCTGGACACTGTCAAAGTTCTCAATGCTTCGGTTTGAAGGTAGGGACCTTCATTATGCTACCGTGTTAGTGTGGGGCTATTTTGAGCCTTGTTAGTGGTATTAACAAGCGATTTTTATTTGTCATTACTCTACGCCCCATATACTAGCGTTATACTAGCGTTATAGGCTAAACTGTTTTTAGAGATAAAACTATTTACATTCGATAATCATGAAAACAAATCTCAGATAACGGTTGACTAGGTAACAATGTGTAATTAGACCAAAGGTTCATTTTGCACCGGAGTTCTCCTTTAAGAGGCGGAGAATTTTCAGCGCAAAATAGAGGCGCGCTTTCCCCGGCTTTTTCTGTACATTACGCGGAATACATAATTAGGCGCAGTTTACGCTTCCCCTCCCGTCTCTTTATGTTGTAAAAGTTTTACAGTCACGTTTTGTCCCATTAGCTTTCTGTGTGTGTATTATTTAATCCTGTCACTAGGGGGCGCTCTAGCCAGTAAGATGCCTGGTAGCATAAAATGATAAGAGAAGCAGTATGGGGTAGGAAGGATGTGTTAACCATAGATATCTTATAATAAAGGCTAGATGTCAAGTCAAGTCAAGTCATCTTTATTTATATAGAAGATGTCTCGTCCGCGCTGCTGGCCAATGGAGGTCGACGTCCGCACACGGCGGCCATCTTGCCACAGTCAGCTCGCTCACTCGTAACATTGTTTTAATGGTGCATGCACTTTTTAAATAACCATAACTTGCTCAATTTTCTACCAATTTTCAAACGGGTTGGTTTTTTATAAACGTCAGGGATGTAGTTATGACACTGCGTACTTATGAATAATTATAATAGTATATATTTCAACATGTTCAAGCATCCAGAATTATAGCCACTTTAATAAAGTTTGTAAGAAACCAAACCGTCAAGATTTAAGCGAGATAAGAGTATTTGTGTTCGTGCCGATCACTCACCATACAGAAAGCTTCCCTGTGACAAGATGGCCGCCGGTGATGCCGTTCGAGACTCCGCCGTAAGACATCTAGCCTTTATTATGTATATCTATGGTCAAGGGCGTAGATTTGGTTTGAACATTGGGGGGGTTTTCATGTGATCATGGTATAAATATTGGGGGGGTTATCTCCCCCCCAACCCCCCCACAAATTACACCCATGTCTATGGTGTTAACCACATGGAGAAGCTTTCACACCATTGCTGTCTTGTCTTTTCCCTGATTTGAGGAACCTGAGGTTCTTAAACTCAAATGTAAGTACTCTTGTTAGTACTTTGTTTGTATATATGGTGTCTGGTAAAGTTTATGTAAATATGGGATAAGGAAATGTGTTAATGGTGGCACTAAGTTTATCTGTTTGTGTGATGCTATATGCAATGTTGGGAAAAGTTACTTTTAAAAGTAATGCATTACAATATTGCGTTACTCCCTTAAAAGTAACTAATTTCATTACTTAGTTACTTTTTTAGAAAAATTATGCGTTACGTTACTTTTGCGTTACTTTTTTCCCCACCTGGGCTTGTTTTTTTATAACACAAAAGTTATATTTTTGGGAAAATGTAAAGACCCTTTCACACTAAAAGTGAAATAATAATCCTCAGGCTGAAGGACATGTGTACAGTAGAGGAAAGCAAACCTTTCTATCGTCATTTCTGCTTATTTAACTGAATCATCGAAGGTCAGAAGCAAGTATATATTGGTCAATAAAGTGAGATTAAATGCATAAAAATTTATGTTTTATTTAACATATTTAGTTCTTGGAGTTTTGCATAGTATTCTGATTTTGCATTTCACGGATTTTATTTATTTTGAGGAATATTTAATATTTTTTTGTGTAAGTGAGATGAGTAAATGCTCACATTTAGTCTAGGACTAGAATAAACATGTACACACACACACACACACACACACACACACGACAGGAGAGCTGTCAGTCAATAGATGGTAAAACAAAGTAACTTGCGCTACTTATTTGAAAAAGTAACTTGGATGATATTAAAAGTAATGCGTTACTTTACTAGTTACTTGAAAAAGTAATCTGATTACGTAACTCAAGTTACTTGTAATGCATTTCCTCCAACACTGACTATATGTACATTGTAGGTTACTGACTGTATATTGATTTGTGGTGTAATACACATGGCTCATTGAAACGTGAAAGTCTGTGTTACAATGTGACACTCCCACTTTCCCCGTGACCATCACATGAATGCATATTTTATGCGCACTTTGTGAAACAAATACGCCTGAAGTGAGCGCAAAAGCGGTAGTACATCTGGCCCAGAGTGACGCTTTCATGTCAATATGGACTAAAATCTCTGAAGAATGTTTCCAGCACCAAGTTAAATCTGTGTCATGAAGAATTAAGGCTGTTCTGAAGGCCAACCCGATACTAACAAGACCGGTACGCTTTAAAAGTCTCTTGTGTTCATCTTTCTCCAGCCTCGGATGCTGAGGAGAGAGGAGTGAAGGCATGCGATGCAACCGAGCAAATGCCTACATAAATAGACCCATTTATTTCACCTCAGATATACAGGGATCTTTTGTTTGTTGTTGGAAATCAGGGCAGAGAGAAGAAGAAGTAGAAGAAGCGTATAAGCCGCCGCAGAACAGGACGACCTATTTAAGTCTTCGCAGTGAGCGAGGAAGAATGCATGGAGTGTGTTGTGTACTGTAAATGTGGATGTGTGTACATGTGTTCCCTTGCAGACTGACGAGAATACACACGTGTGAACAGAACAGATGCGGCATTAGTGTTTAACTAGTCACGCAGACATCAGATGCGAGTCTTTGAAAATGAACTGACTATTTGAAGATGAAGTGATCATCTTATGATTTAATAAATGATTGATGATGGATCTATACGACATTGCAAGCTTAAAGTCTGTAGGACAATCCTTTATTATGGAGTTAATCGATGGGTCAGCGGCTGGTGCTCGTCAAAAATTACTGATATTTTTATTTCAATGAAATTAATGTACTATATTTTAGTTTGATATTGTTTTTAATTTCATATTATGTATTTTTCGGGGATTTTATAGTCAATTATATGTACGCTGTATTTACAGGTGAAACTTGAAAAAAAATTATGCAAAATTTTGTGCAAAAGTTCATTTATTTCAGTAATTCAACTTAAAAGGTGAAACTAATATATTATATAGACTCATTGCATGCAACGTGAGATATTTCAAGACTTTATTTGTTATAATTGTGATGATTATGGCTTACAGCTTATGAAAACCCCAAATTCAAAATTAGAATATTGTGAAAAGGTTTTCATAAACTAATTTATTCTCATTTTTCGAGTTTCTCCTGTATAATCCATTTAGAGCACAGACTTCAAATTGATCTCTTTTCAAAGATGACACATGGCAGATTATTGCTGAAGTAAAAAAAAAAGTTTAAAAGAGTGACTTAAAAGTTACAGAATTTTATGTTTATTGTTATGAAAAATTCACACAAATACTATTTAAAATTCTTATATGAAATATATATTTTCAAAAACACGTTTTACTCTAAAACTGCAAGAAAATCAAAGCGATAAATCTAAACAAGTTGATGACTATTTTGTATAGGACCATTTAACCTGTTCGAATCATGTCCATTGTGTGTGTGTGTGTGTGTGTGTGTGTGTGTGTGTGTGTGTGTGTGTGTGTGTGTGTGTGTGTGTGTGTGTGTGTGTGTGTGTGTGTGTGTGTGTGTTCACACAGCAAGTTTCAAAACCTTTATTAAGTTCTGTACTATTCCGATGAAGAAGAAAAAAAATTAACATTTTTCAGGCAATAGCCAACAACACATCGTATGGGTCAAAATTATAGATTTTTCTTTTATGCCAAAAATCATTAAGATATTAAGATCATGTTCCATGAAGATATTCAGTAAATGTCCTACCGTAAATATATAAAACATGTATTTTTGTGAGTGAATGCAGCACAATCGTGAACATAAATGCACAACTTTAAAGGAGATTTTCTCAATGTTTACATTTTTTTGCTCCTCAGATTCCAGATTTTCAATAGTTGTGTCTCGGCCAAATATTGTCCTATCCTAACAAACCACACATCAATGGAGAGATTATTTATTGAACTTTCAAGTGATGTATAAATCTCAATTTATAAAAATTGACCCATGTGACTGGTTTTGTGGTCCAGGGTCACACATGACTGAAGAGAACCAGAGTGTTAAATGCATTAACTAATCTAACTTCAGAGTGTGTGAGCATTATTGCCTCGGGTCATGTGTGGAAACTGAAGTTGCATCGTCGTAAAACCCTTCCCGTCGTGTTATCAGACCTCATCTCTGCTGAACTACAAAGGGAGGCGCTGTCAGGTTTTGGTGGAGCTGCACAATCTCAGGCTTGTTTCGGGCAGGGAAGAGAATCCGTGGAGTTGTGCTCTGATTCAATAACACTGGGAAGAACTCATTATGAATGCATAGGTTGCCTCCAGCTTCTGTTACTCTTGAGCTTTCCAGGATTCCTGGCGCTCCGTTATTCTCTCTCTCTCTCTCGCTCTCTCTCTCTCTCTCTCTCTCTCTCTCTCTCTCTCTCTCTCTCTCTCGCTCTCTCTCTCTCTCTCTCTCTCTCACACACACACCATCCTCATGTGATGCATTTGAATCTGATCTATCTTTCAGAGACGTGGAAACCATCTAACACAATCCTTTTCCACATTCAATGTGCCATACATCACATCAAGGGAAGGTTGCGTTGATGGACATCCGGTTCATTTGTTTGGGGTTCATATATTTCATAAAGGCATTCTTGGTGCAAACTACACCGAAGCAGGTTTTGCATGGAGAGAAAAGAGCGAGTCCTCGGCCTCGTTACATTCAGCCTGTGATAATTAATCAGAGAGAAGAGAATCAAAAGAGGAATGATTCATTTGCAGTGCGGTTTTTATAATCCTCGGCTCTGGTTCGGTTAAAGGCTATCCTTTGAATTATTGTGATTCTGTGATATTGTTCTAGTCTCAGACATCCAGTGTCAAAGTTGACAGCATAATTTTCAGCAGAGAAATATCACGTTTGATTGAAGAGAGCATGATATACACAATTACATTTAAAACCCCTTACGAAATTAATCAGGAAGACCATAACAATACTGTATGGTTACCATATTCAGACCTTGGTATTTACATTCTGGCTTGTCAAGAATACAGTGGTGAATGTCACAATGTGTGTCAATCGACTGAACCTTCATTTGGGAACAACATTGTGAGCTAAACCTGACCGAATAATCTCCCAAAACCTTCTTTCGGGGATGTCCTTATTTGTAAGGAAATGAAGTAAAAAAGTTGTTGTTGTAAGTTAACTGTGGGTTGGTGTATCTTTGAGAACGACAGTATGTAAACACCAAATTTACAAAAATACCATGGTATATCTTAAAGTACCGTAGTATTACCATGGTATATCTTAAAGTACCGTAGTATTACCATGGTATATCTTAAAGTACCGCAGTATTACCATGGTATATCTTAAAGTACCCTAGTAATACCATGGTATATCTTAAAGTACCGTAGTATTACCATGGTATATCTTAAAGTACCGCAGTATTACCATGGTATATCTTAAAGTACCGCAGTATTACCATGGTATATCTTAAAGTACCGTAGTATTACCATGGTATATCTTAAAGTACCGTAGTAATACCATGGTATATCTTAAAGTACCGTAGTATTGCCATGGTATATCTTAAAGTACCGTAGTATTACCATGGTATATCTTAAAGTACCGTAGTATTACCATGGTATATCTTAAAGTACAGTAGTATTACCATGGTATATCTTAAAGTACCGTAGTATATCCATGGTATATCTTAAAGTACCGTAGTATTACCATGGTATATCTTAAAGTACCGTAGTATTACCATGGTATATCTTAAAGTACCGTAGTATTACCATGGTATATCTTAAAGTACCGTAGTATTACCATGGTACTGAATGATTCTGTCCTCATACCATGATATTTATATGTTATTTAATTTTGAAGAATCACTTTAAAATCCCAGTAGCAAGTAGTGAAGATGTCTGTACATCAATGTAATTCTTTTTTTTTCTATGATGTTGATGGCCGTAGTGCAGCATCCTTTGTCTGGTTAGATGTTGAGATGGTTTTTGTGTGTGTGTGTGTGTGTGTGTGTGTGTGTGTGTGTGTGTGTGTGTGTGTGTGTGTGTGTGTGTGTGTGTGTGTGTGTGTGTGTGTGTGTGTGTGTGTGTGTCTGTTCTGAGTCTATATATGTACCTGTCTCCACGCAGCATGTCAGCGGTCCCTGGCAAATTGAAGGAAAATGCCTGACCTTGATTTGCAACAAACAAACACAGAAAGCGTGCGCATGTACGGTTGTGCCGAGCCTCCGGAGCCGCCTCTCACTCCCCGATCCTCAACATCAGCGTTCGGGATGTTCGGGATGGAGAGCTTGTGTTCGCTGCGCTGACAGCTTGTCAGGATACCCCATGATAATGAATTTCAAATGCTAGATATGCTCTCTGTACCCAGAAGAAGCCAGTGTGTTCTTGGACTGGTTGTGCTCTCCGGGAGATGTGGATGCTTAATGCAATCTATATCACAACCGGATTCATATACATAAGCTTTTTTATGGTGAAGTCATGCTCATATTTCCATCTGAACGTCACAGATGTCAGTTATGTACTTTGCTTTTGGCTTAACTTTTCTCCTTGTCCCTGTGATTCTCTCCTAAAGGTCAGATGAGCTTCTGCTTCTGAATGCTGGATAGCGTCACTACTATCGATTCTCCACCATTTTGTTTCTTTCTCTCCCTCTTTTTCCGGCCGGCTATCTTCTCGCACTCTGTATCTTTAACTGTCTTTTCCATCTGGAGATATCAGTTCATCTGTTTCTTTCTACACGTGGGCTTTGAGTGTGTACTTCCCATTTAATTCCCATTTCTCCCCAGAGGACAGTTCTGTTGCGCAGACGTTCCTCTTTCATCAAGGCTTTCCACTTAAAGCGTTAGTTCACCTAAAAATGAAAAACTCTGTCAGTGATTCCTCTCCTCATGTTGTTCCCCGTCAGACTTTCCTTCATCTTCAGAACACAAATGAAGATATTAGTGATTAAATCTGAGCGCTGTCTCACTCCTCCATCGGCTTCTGTTGTAATTGAAACTTGCCGGCCCAGAAAGTTAGTTCTGGGCCGTAATATTTATTACTGTAATATTTACTGTAATAAAGTTACTGTACTAAAAAAATTAAAATAAATAACATAACAAAGAGGAATAACTATAGGCTAGAAGGTGAATAAAGTTTTGCTCATACCTTATAAAAGTACAAATCTGTATTCAGACTTCAGAATTTGACATTTGCATTAGGCTTATATGTAGCTCGCTCTCACTATTAATAAGCAGGGACATTTCCCGACCTTAAATTAATAATCATTTACATGCTTAGGACCAGGGCTTGGCATTAACACTCACGACCTGCCGGATGCGTGTGTATTTCAGCAGTGGCGTTTAATGCAGTCACTGACCACTTTGGCTGTTTACATTTTATATACTGTACATTTTTCAATTGTAGTCTTTTTAAAAGGCATCTGAGATTATAAACTAAGTGCAATGTAGTGTTGACAAAAATATAGACTTTTCGTATCAATATTAAAATATCTGAAACGCTTCCAATACTTCCAATAGATTCAGGATACCAGCTCCTCTCTCTCTCGCACAAACCCGCCTCCACTCACTCACTCGCTTCATTTGCTCCGGATGAATATTGTTGCCGTTATAGGGCTTGAATTTCGGCGTAGGATTGCGCATCATTTTACTCATTCCCATAAATTTTGTGAAAAGTGCGCGCACATAAAGCCTCCTCTCAGGACAAGTTATTTTTCACTGGTTATTGCGCTTACACACTCAAATACACACAAAATAATGTAAAAATGCCAGTCTTGGTGAGTATTCGCATGAACACAGTCAGTTATGTATGTTAAAATGAACGTAAACAGTTGAGAAAGAAAACACATGTGCAACAGTGTAATGGATCCGTGCGCCAGCTCTTAAAGTGACAGTAGCCTAATAAACCTGCTGCCAAATTAATTTGTGTGTGTGTGTGTGTGTGTGTGTGTGTGTGTGTGTGTGTGTGTGTGTGTGTGTGTGTGTGTGTGTGTGTGTGTGTGTGTGTGTGTGTGTGTGTGTGTGTGTGTGTGTGTGTGTGTGTGTGTGTGTGTGTGTGTGTGTGTGTGTGTGTGTGTGTGTGTGTGTGTGTGTGTGTGTGTCTACTTAACTATATTTTGAGGACAAATTTGTACCCAGAAGTGACCAAAATCTCCCAAAAACTTTAGTAATTAACACATGGTTACCGAGTCGATCGTTCTCTGGGATGAATAGATAGATTGATAGATACCGTGTTAGTGTGAGGCTATTTTGAGCCTTGTTTCTTTTTACTTATATTCGATGCCCCATAAACTAGCGTTATAAGCTCATCTGTTTTTAGAGATAAAACTCTTTACATTTGATTATCATGAAAACACATCCCAGACAACGGTCGACTCGGTAACCATGTGTTAATTACCCCTAGGTTCATTTTTCGCAGGAATTGTCCTTTAAAAATATCTACACTCTAAAAAATGCTGGGTTGTTTCAACCCAATTTTAGGTCAAATATGGACAAACCCAAACGTTGGGTTAAAAATGTAATTAAAAAGATTAACCCAACGTTTGGGTTTGTCCATATTTGACCCAAAATTGGGTTGAAACAACACAGCATTTTCTAGAGTGTACATGGCAGTTTTTCTTCATGGTATAGATGTCAAAATGGTGGCCAGTGAAAATGCTGAGTGGCTCATAACTCTGGAGAACCACTGGCCAAACGGCTAGAGAGTAAAAAAAAGCCCTGATTAGGACGTTTGCATTGTAAGAATGCACAGCGAGTTCAGATATGAAAACAAGACTGATGAGGTGACGTTAACACATTGAAATCGGATGGTGCGGTGGCTTCACTTTCTTTTTGTAGTAAAGCCCAGCATAGATCTTACACACAACTTCTTCATGTCCAGCTGGTGCCTTTTATGCAGGCCAGACCAGTTCTTCACTCCAGACTCTATAAATCATTTCTTTATTGGCCTCGCTGTGTCAGGGATCTGAACAGAGCCTCTGTTTTGTCTTCACTGGAATTATGGACTCTATCCAAACCTGTTAATTAAAGGGCATGTCCACATATTCTGGCCAAGTATTGCATTAAAGATATCTTATTTATCTCATTCCCCGTATTTATTAATTTCCTCCCTGTTGTTTGTGTTCGTGATCCTCTCTTATTTTTGTCTTTTCTCTGCTCTGTGTTTTCAGCCTCTCTGGAGAGTTCGCCGTAACTCGAGAGTTCGCCGTAACTCGAGCGTTCCCGGTCCATCTTCCCCGACGTCCACTTCCGTACTCTCTCTCCAGCGGATCTATACCTCCCTCTGATCACAACTGATCTTCAGTTGGCTTCTTTACAGCAAACCACGACCTCGAAGAATTGTCTGGACTGATGATGTTTACTTCTGGACAATGTGAAAGACTTGCTGCTGAATTGTGTTGTTTGTTGTATGTAATTCTGAAGTGTAGCACTTTAACTTCTCTTCCTGCCAGCGCTCAGCACACAGCCTGTTAGCAAACCTGTCCGTCTATCTATCTATCTATCTATCTATATATCTATCTATCC
>NW_027639373.1:0-22500 GCF_949152265.1 Phoxinus phoxinus | reverse complement strand
AAAAAAAAAAAAATTTTGTAAGGACATTTGAATTTTATTTCTTTGAGTTATAACGGGTTCATTACGATTTATTTGTTTTGTTTATATTTTTGTGTTTTGAGAGTGTATTCTGACGCCTGAGGGGAATGGCTGCTAGACAGAGCGATTTGGGGTGGGACACTACATTTACCGCTGGTAGAGGGCGGGGCAGTCTTTTGAGTACGCCTGACAAAACTAGGCTGTTTGAGGATCCCGAGTACTGTAGCACAGGCCGGGGTAGAACAGTTGGTGGTTCCGCCTACGAAAGAACTAATATGCGGGATAGTCCAATCGCTGCAGCCGGTAACTATGAGTTCGCTCCGCAGGAGTCAGAAATGTCTGGTCAGATGAGTAACCTCATAAAACAAATTGGCAGTGAGATCGGTCAGTCAATTAGAGATAGTATGATGAGACCTGAATTTCAAAATTATCCATCTGCTAAGAGGTTCCAAGAAGGTTTCAGTGGCCATGTGACTGACCAGTCGAATAGCACTGTAATTGATGCTTCAAAAATGAACTTGATCCTGAAAGCTGAGGTGGCAGCACCAGCACATTTTAGAGGAGATAGTTCGGACAAATACTCAATCATGGAATGGGAAGATATGATGAGGGTATATTTGAACAAACTTGAGGTGAAAGATTCTGAAATGGTTGATGAGATAATGAACAGAGTTATGGGGCGGGCCAGAGATGTAATGAGAGTATGGCTGCGTAATGGTTCAACGACTCCTACTGTTGATTCTGTATTTTCTGTTTTGAAGCAGCACTTCGGGGACCAGAGCAGTTCGGGTATTCCGTTGGCTGACTTCTATTCTTTGAGACCATATCCCAGAGAGAGCGCTTGGGATTTTTGGATACGTTTAAACAAGGCAGCGGATGTGGCTGAGCAAAGTTTAAAATGGGAGGGCAGGACTCTGGATAACAGGAACAAAGAGGTAGCAGTTCTGTTCATTCGTAACTGCCCTGACAAAGAGTTAGCTTTTGTTTTTAAAAGTAAACCTGTAAAGTCATGGAACGCATCTGAGGTACAAGAGCAGCTTGACGAGTTGTTAAGAGAGCGGAAGTTGACAAATCAAGCAGTCAAACAATTCACCACAGTTGTCTCAGAACCAGATGTTGACGTATCTATCGCGCCTTCTAAGTCTGAACAGGGTGCGGGTTTAACTGATGAGAACGCATTGGACAAAGTCTTGTCTTTACTGGAAAAAGCATTAGTGTGCAACTCTCAGTCTGTGCGGGGTCCCTGGCCTAAACGAACGGGCAATAAGATTAGAGAATGCAGAGTGTGTCGAAGCAGTGAGCACAGCACGACGGCCCATTGTAAAATGCATAACTTGTGTTTCAAGTGTTTTGCAGCTGGACACACGAGCTACAACTGCGACAGTCAGAGGGTGGGCTCTGGTCACCAAGACAAAGTCACGTCTCAGGGAAACTAGGCAGCTCCCTTCGGGCAGAGGTAGAGGTGGGGCTGTGTAGTAATTCCTCTGAGACTGATATTGAGTCAGTTTATTCCTTTTACCGTGAAAGCATTGACAAAACAAAAACAGTAGTATTTCAGAACAACATGCAAGTTGATCAAAGTAGCAGTTTGTTTTATGCAAGTGTGTTGTTGCAGGACAAAGTTGAACTTCGGGGGATGTTGGACAGTGGCTCCATGGCGACTACTCTGAGCGCGGACATAGTTCCTCAACTCAGAGACGCTGGGGCGCTGGACCAGGATATCCTGAGTTCTTCTGATATTGTCCTGGTGGGTTGCGGGGGAAAACAAACTACTCCAGATGGTGTATGCAATCTGAAGCTTGAAGTTTATGGGGTCAGTTTCAGTGTACCAGTTCTGATCGTGAGGGGTCAAAATGACCCGATTATAATCGGCACGAATGTTTTGAAGCCTCTAATAAGTCAGATGAAGCATACAGAGCAATTTTGGAGAGTGGTGAAAAGACCAGACACGGCTATACAGTCGGAAAATAGCCAATTTTTGCGCATGCTTTCATGTATTGAGAGATGGAGGGGGGATTCGATTCCTGACAAGGTGGGTACTCTGAGACTGAGGTCAGCAGTGACACTCCAGCCAAGGAGCGAACACCTTGTTTGGGGTCGTTTGCCTACAGGGTCAGTACTGTCTGTAGGGAGCACTGTAGTCATTGAACCAAGTACTTCACGTTGTGTGCATCGGAATGTGTTAGTTGGGAGGGTTGTTTCACCTTTGTGGGGTGATGGTTGGCTGCCAGTTAAGATGATCAACCCGACCAATTCAGAAATTCTGTTGAGGAAGAATGCGAAGGTGGCCGATGTGTATCCTTGTGTTGCTTTAGAGGACCTAGAACAAACGACTGACTGGGTGGTTAGTCAAAATGCAGGTGCGGTACGTTCTGACAAGTCGTGTGGTAGCCTAACTGTGAGGGACTCTACATCTGGAGCAAGTTCAGTGGGTGACAGCAGGTTGGATGACCTGGGGCTGAACAATCTTAATGTCAAAGACTGCGAGGTGTCATCCTTTTGGCGAAACAAGCTTGTTGACCTAGTCGAGAAATATGAGTGCGTGTTTTCAAGGCACAGCTTGGATTGTGGCGAAGCGAAGGGATTTTGTCATCGTATCAGACTTACTGATGACAGGCCCTTTCGTCTTCCATACCGCCGCCTTTCTCCTGCACATTACTTGAAGCTGAGAGAGACTTTAGATGAAATGGAGGACAAGGAAATTATTAGGAAATCGAGCAGTGAGTTTGCGTCTCCATTGGTCTTAGTGTGGAAGAAAAATGGGGATTTAAGATTATGCACTGATTTCCGATGGCTAAATGCACGCACGGTGAAGGATGCTCATCCTCTTCCTCACCAAGCAGATGTCCTTGCAGCATTGGGGGGGAACGCATTCTTTAGTACAATGGATCTGACTTCTGGGTACTATAACATCCCATTGCACGAAGATGACAGGAAGTTCACAGCGTTCTGTTCGCCATTGGGGCTTCATGAATATAATCGATTACCCCAGGGTCTGTGCAACAGCCCAGCAACATTTATGAGAATGATGTTGACTGTTTTTGGTGACCAGAACTTCTTGAGCCTTCTTTGTTATTTAGATGATTTATTGGTTTTCGGGAAGACTGAAGAAGAGAGTTTGGAGAGGCTTGAGATGGTTTTTCGGCGTCTAAAAGACCACAATTTGAAATTGTCTCCTTCAAAGTGTAGGTTTTTGAGGAAGTCCGTAAAATTCTTGGGTCATATTGTGTCTGAAAATGGGGTTTCCAGTGATCCAGCAAAAATCGAGGCCATTGTGAGTATATCTGAAAGAGACTTGATGGAGAGTGATTGTGTTACACCATCAGCAAGTAAAGTCAGGTCCTTCTTAGGTATGGTGGTGTACTACCAGCATTTCATAGAAAATTGTTCTATGGTGGCTAAACCCTTGTTTCAGCTTTTGACAGATCAAAAAAGACCCAGAAGGGGGAAAGGTGTGAAACGACTGAAAAGTCGTACTCTTTCTCCGATGGATTGGACTGATGACTGTAGAGCAGCACTGGAGAATTTGAAGTCTGCTTTGGTGAGTCAGGTTTTGCTTGCGCACCCAGATTTTTCTAAGCCATTTCTGTTGTCTGTGGACGCCTCCTCTAGTGGGTTAGGGGCCGTTTTGTCGCAGGTTCAGGAGGGATGTGCTGTGGCAAGGCCTATTGCTTTCGCGTCAAAATCTTTGAATCATGCGCAGTCAAAGTATCCAGCACACAGACTTGAGTTTTTGTCAATGAAATGGGCTATCTGTGATAAATTCAGCCATTGGTTGCGGGGACACAGGTTTACTGTGTGGACTGATAATAACCCACTTAAGTACATCCTCACAAAGCCCAAGCTGGATGCGTGTGAACAACGGTGGGTAGCGAAGCTTGCGCCTTTTGATTTTGACATTCAGTATATCCCCGGACCGAAAAATGTCGTGGCAGATGCATTAAGCAGGGTACCGTTTGTGACTTTGGGAATTTTGCACAGATTGACAAGGACACCTTATGATATCTTGTTGCACGAGGCTGAGGCTGTCGCTGTCGAGCAGGTGCAAGACATGTTCCATTTTTCGTGTGAACGTCCAGATGGTGAAGAGGTAGATGGGCTGTTGGAGCCTACAAATGTAGGTGGAAATGTGAATGTGGGGTCTACTCACCTTATTGGAAAAGTCTCTCACCAAGATTTGTCAGCTGTTCTTCATTCTCACTGTGACTGGGAGCATGGTGCAGCCATTAGGAGTATGTCGTTTGTGCAGCATTTAAAGAGTTTGGGGGATGTAGAGCAGAGTGAGCTCCCTAGTTTTACAGATGATGAACTGCTGGTGAAACAGAGTCAGGATCCTGCGATTGACAGAGTGAAGTTCTTTGTGGAGAGAGGAAGGCGTCCGTCTCGCAGAGAAAAAGTGTTTGAGTCTAAAAGAACTGTGAAGATACTGCGCCAATGGGGTAAACTTACCTTAAGGTTGGGTGTTTTGTACAGAGTTGCTAAGAATCCAGTGTCTAAGAAAAAGATTTACCAGTTTGTGGTGCCGACAGCTCTTCGAGGTACTGTTCTGAAGGGGGTGCATGATAACGCTGGTCATCAGGGTCAGCATCGCACACTATGGTTGGCTAGGCAACGGTTCTTCTGGGAGTCTATGGAGGAGGACATAAAGACATACGTTAATGAGTGTAAGAGGTGTATTTTGAGTAAGAGGCCTGAGCCAGAAGCAAGGGCTCCGCTCGTATCGATTCACACGAGTGCTCCTCTTGAAATGGTGTGTATTGACTTTTGGTCAGCGGAAGATTCTAACAACAAGACGGTTGATGTGTTAGTGGTCACAGACCATTTCACAAAGCTTGCTTGTGCTTATGTGTGTCCGAATCAGACTGCGGAAGCTGTTGCACGTGTCTTGTGGAACAAGTTTTTCTGTATCTATGGGTTTCCGGGACGAATACATTCCGACAGGGGTGCGAACTTTGAGAGCTCCCTTATGGTTGAATTGTTGAGATTGTCGGGTGTGGGAAAATCGCACACAACTCCATATCATCCGATGGGTAATGGACAAACAGAGAGATTCAACCGTACCCTGGGTGATATGATTCGTTCGCTGCCCCCTAGATCAAAAGTCAAATGGCCGCAGATGTTGAACACTCTTACCTTCGCGTACAACTGTACAAGACACGAGACCACTGGATTTCCACCGTTCTTCTTGATGTTCGGCCGAACACCAAGATTACCAGTGGATATTCTGTTTGAAAATGTCATGTTGAATAATGAGACTGTTAATGTGCACAAATATGTTCAGTCTCTTGAGAAAGACTTGAGGGAAGCAATGGTAATCGCACAAGAACATGCTACAAGACAGCAAGCCAAACAAGCAGAGTATTATGATCGGAAGAGTAAAGGTCATTCTCTTGAAATAGGTGACAGAGTACTCCTTGCTAATAAGGGTGAACGCGGAAAGAAGAAATTAGCGGACCGATGGGAAACAGTTGTGTATGTTGTTGTGGGAAAAAGGGGTGCTCTAAACACTTACCAGATAAGGAATCCTGGGACTGGTCGTACCAAGACGGTACATCGTAATTTATTGATGCCTGTCAATTTCCTGCCTGTGCCAGCTTGGGATGCTGATAGTGATGGTGATGATGTCGTGGATTCCACAGTCTGTGTCTCATGTGATGGAGATGATCAAACTCCGAGTGAGCGAACCTCTCGCTGGGTGTCAGATCTTAATGCTGCCACAGAAGTGACGCAAAAAGAGTTTGAGGAGTGCTCTCATTCTGATCAGAGTGTTGCAGTTGGTGACAGGGATGGGGAATGTGCAACTGAGATGGGCAGAGTACCTACGTGTAAGACAAATTTGGACAACTTGCCTGGCTCTACCTTGTCTGTATGTTCATTGGTGACGGATGATTTTTCTGTTTTGAGTGATGAGTGTGCTTCAGAAGTTGAGTGTACTTCAACAGTTGCAGAAACTCCTATGTCAAGATCAAGTGTGCAAGATCAGATGAATGAAAGAGTCTCTGGTCTACGAGATGGTTTTAGGACAAGGTTTGGGAGACTCATTAAGCCAGTTAATAGGCTTATACAGACAATGTCTACACAGAGAGTATCTGCAATTCATGAAATGTAAAGTGTTAAATTGAGAACAAAAAGGATTGTTGAAGTGTGTTTGAAGATTTTATTTTTATTTTTTTATTTTATTACATGCTTTGAGAGAGTTGTACATTTACAGGTACATTGTTGGTGTCATGAGTAGAACTATGTATAAGGCATGGTTTTCTATGGGTATTTTGGGGATTAGCTACCCCTGGGTTACCTTAATCTCGAAAGAGATAGTTAAGAACTGAACGGATCTAATGTGATTCAAGAAATAGTGACATCGTTAATTTGATAAGACACTGTATGTAATTGTTAATCTGATGTAAAACAGTGGGGGTGGATGTAGCAGGGAAATGTTGTTACATCAGATTATAAATTTGTTTTAGTTTAATTTTTATTATTTGTTTTGGGGTATTTTATTTTGAAAAGTTTACGAGGTAATCACAGTATGCACGTCGGCTGACGTCATGCGCAGGTCAGTGGTTCAAACGGCAGCGCAATCAGTGATCGTTCTCTTTCCTGCATTGTCACTAGAGAGGAGAGGTACGATTTCATGAGCTCCGTGCACTTGATGTTAAATTGAGTATAAGTGTTATAACCTGAGTTTAAATAATCAATTGTGAAAGAGTATTCATTGAGATGTTATAATTGACTATTAGTTTGAGTCATTAACTTGTTAAGTTCTGTTTATTTGCGCTCTGTTATTGAGTGAATAGTGCATTGCGTGAAATGGCGGCGCGTGGGTGTGACACGAGTGAGAGATGTGTTAGTGGCTAAGCGGCTAACGTCTCGATTAATATATAAATTTGTGTATTTGGTACGCATATTAGAGATAAACTCTAGTTTATTCATATATATTGTACATTGCATTCACTGTGTTTTGTAGTTAACTAACTGTGTACTTAAACATGTATTTTGTGGTTAACAGGCGAAAGAGCTGCAGTTAACGGTGCCTGTTTGTTTGTGTTTTATCACACAGGTATGTTAATTGGTATCTAAGAAACACTGTAATGCTGTTTTGAATTATTTGCATATAATTATATTATTGATACTATTGCTATTATTACATATATGGTATATGTGTGTGTGTGTGCGCGCGTGTGCGCTCTTTCCTGCATTGTCACTAGAGAGGAGAGGCATTGTGATTAAATTCATCATTAGTACGACCAGCTTTGTGTGGAAAATCCTTTTCTTTATAACATCCTAAAATAACACAACGCAGAGGAACAACCGCTACACACGCAGCATCTCATCGAGTGTCAAGGCGTCACACACACACACACACACACACACACACACACACACACACACACACACACACACACACACGCAGCATCTCATCGAGTGTCAAGGCGTCACACACACACACACACACACACACACGCACGCACACACACACACACGCACACACACACACGCACACGCAGCATCTCATCGAGTGTCAAGGCGTCACACACACACACACACACACACACACACGCACACACACACGCACACGCACACACACACGCAGCATCTCATCGAGTGTCAAGGCGTCACACACACACACACACACACACGCACACACACACGCAGCATCTCATCGAGTGTCAAGGCGTCACACACACACACACACTAGTCTATCTCTGCTCTGTTTGCTGTTCTCTGTGACAGTGCACACATGATGCAAACCTCTGAAAGTGTGTCTGTCTCTACAGGGAGAACATTGTCTTATTCTAAACACATTTATAGACGAATGATCAGGAGGCGAGTGATAATCCGTTACACAGCTTCAATCCCACAGGATGAGTTCAGGCCGGTGTCAGGTCCGTCCAGCTGTGATTGGTCAGTCTAATGCAGGGTTTGCAAAGTGTGCGGCGCCAACACATAACACACATCGGTGAAATCTACTGTGAAACACACACAGCTGTGGCAGAACTTTTAAACACAACAGTTCTTTATTAAAGGTTTGATGGTGATCTGAAGGTGTGTGACGAGTTTGAGCAGTTTTAGTGACAGTCACACGTAACCGACGGGTCTGTCATTCAGATTCAGTTCTCTGTTAGAAACCATAGATATTAGATCAAACAGCGCTGACAGGAGGAACATTGTGCCATGAATGAACAAGTTATAGAAGTCCACAAATCAACAACATTCACCATGGATTTAATGTAGTAACACTAACTGTGAGTATTGTATTGTGACAGAAATAGTCAAACGCTTACAAGCACTACATATCTTTTTCCAGCACTTCAAGTCTATAATATCATATCTAAATATTATTTTTAATGTGATGACCACACATATTTTTGTTCATCCTTCAAAGACTGTTCCCATTTATAAAACTAAAAGTTTCGAAATGTAGGAAATCTCTCACTTTGTGACTTATAAAAAAAAAAAAAAAAGATTAAATGACTATTGTAAGCAGTAGATGACTGCAGATGCTTATTGGCTATTTTCACTCCCTAATATCTTTTTTTTCACTCCTTTTGCTTTTGAATTAATATCAAGATATTATGATTGATAATAATTAAGGTTAATTTTATCAACACCTCAAATTAAGCTTAGTGCATCCAATTCTAGATCTGCGTCATTTACATCGCTGTGTAAAGAAGCTCAAATTAAAAATGTTAACTTTGAAGGGGACTGGATTCAAAGGACTGGATTTTCCCGATAGATCTAAAAGACGCATACTTCCATGTCTTCATCCTTCAACCACACCGGAAGTTCCTGAGGTTTGCTTTTAGCTTACCAATATCGAGTACTTCCCTTCGGCCAAGCTTTATCACCCCGCATGTTGAATTACATCGATGACTGGTCAATTCTAGCTCATTGAGAGCACATGGCGGTTCAACATTGAGATGTTATTCTCGCGCACATGAAGAGGTTGGGGTTAAGGCCAAGAAAAGCGTGCTGTTTCCAGCTCAGAGAACCACCTTTCTTGGCGTAGTTTGGGACTCAACGATCATGCAGGCACGTCTGTCTCCTGCTTGTATCGCTTTGATTCTCTGAGCCTTAAATGGTATAAAACTAGGCTAGTCACTCACTGTCAACTCCTTGTCATCGCATAATGCTAACGACGGATGCTTCTCTCAGGGGTTGGGGGCGAGCATCAGCTCTCCTGGCACATACATCGGCTGGAGATGATGGCTGTGTTTCTATCACTCAAACACTTCCTCCCTGAGAGGCCATCATGTGCTTGTTCGAACAGAAAACACAATGGTGGTCTCTTACATAAACCATCAGGGGGGTCTGCGGTCCCTCCACCTATACAAACTGGCTCACCAGATCCTCCTGTGGGCTCTGGGAACACTGCTTTCTCTGAGGGCAACGTACATCCCTGGGCATCTAAACCAGGGAGCAGACCAGGGAGCAGACCAGGGAGCAGACGAGGGAGCAGACCAGGGAGCAGACCAGGGAGCAGACCAGGGAGCAGACGAGGGAGCAGACCAGGGAGCAGACCAGGGAGCAGACCAGGGAGCAGACCAGGGAGCAGACCAGGGAGCAGACCAGGGAGCAGACCAGGGAGCAGACGAGGGAGCAGACCAGGGAGCAGACCAGGGAGCAGACCAGGGAGCAGACCAGGGAGCAGACCAGGAAGCAGACCAGGGAGCAGACCAGGGAGCAGACCAGG
Organism: Phoxinus phoxinus; assembly: GCF_949152265.1. NCBI lineage: Eukaryota > Metazoa > Chordata > Actinopteri > Cypriniformes > Leuciscidae > Phoxinus > Phoxinus phoxinus. Next base: position 12,791 of record NW_027639373.1, on the reverse strand, counting down.
GAGCAGACCAGGGAGCAGACCAGGGAGGAGACCAGGGAGGAGACCAGGGAGGAGACCAGGGAGCAGACCAGGGAGCAGACCAGGGAGCAGACCAGGGAGCAGACCAGGGAGCAGACGAGGGAGCAGACCAGGGAGCAGACCAGGGAGCAGACCAGGGAGCAGACCAGGGAGCAGACCAGGGAGCAGACCAGGGAGCAGACCAGGGAGCAGACCAGGGAGCAGACCAGGGAGCAGACCAGGGAGCAGACCAGGGAACAGACCAGGGAGCAGACCAGGGAGCAGACCAGGGAGCAGACCAGGGAGCAGACCAGGGAGCAGACCAGGGAGCAGACCAGGGAGCAGACCAGGGAGCAGACCAGGGAGCAGACCAGGGAACACACCAGGGAGCAGACCAGGGAACAGACCAGGGAGCAGACCAGGGAGCAGACCAGGGAGCAGACCAGGGAGCAGACCAGGGAGCAGACCAGGGAGCAGACCAGGGAACAGACCAGGGAGCAGACCAGGGAGCAGACCAGGGAGCAGACCAGGGAGCAGACCAGGGAGCAGACCAGGGAGCAGACCAGGGAGTAGACCAGGGAGCAGACCAGGGAGCAGACCAGGGAGCAGACGAGGGAGCAGACCAGGGAGCAGACCAGGGAACACACCAGGGAGCAGACCAGGGAGCAGACCAGGGAGCAGACCAGGGAGCAGACCAGGGAGCAGACCAGGGAGCAGACCAGGGAGCAGACCAGGGAGCAGACCAGGGAGCAGAGGCCTGGGGAATGGAGACTCCACCCTGAGATGGTGGAGCTTCTGTGGGAGAGATTTGGTCAAGCAAGTGGATCTGTTTGCATCTCTAGAGAAGACACATTGTGCTCTGTGGTTCTCCCTCATGTATCCAGCTCCTCTTGGGCTGGATGCTATGGTACAGACATGGCCGAGGCTACGTCTGGACGCGTTTCCCCCGATCACTCTGCTCCCGAGAGTTCTGTAGAGGGTTCTCCGGGACTGATGACCTTGTGTCTCTCCTCGAAGGCTCTCCCCTCGAGATTCCAGTCAGGAGGGACCTGTAGTCCCTCACGAAGGTTGTTGAGACCATACTTCAGTCCAGAGCTCCCTCCAAGAGGAAACTGTACACCCTAAGGTTTCAGTTTACGGTGCAGAGAGCGCTAGCGAGAGCGCTGTAACTGCCCTGTCGGTGCAGTTCTGGAGTTCCTGCAGGAGCGTCTCTCTGCAGGTCTATCTCCCTCCACCTCGAAGCTCTATGTGGCGGCCATAGCTGCTTTCTAGACTCCTTTGGGTGGTCTATCAATGGGAAGAGATCCTTTGGTTATGCATTTCCTTCATGGAACATTGAGGCTGAGACCTGCATAGCGCACTAGATCACCGGCATGGGATTTGGCAATTGTGTTGGAAGGGCTTACGGCAGCTCTCTTTGAGCCTATTGAGGTGTTTCCAGAAAAGACTAGACTTACAGGCCCTGTCAGTAGCTCCGTCACGCCTGGCGTTCGCTCCGAGCATGGTAAGGGAATCTCTTTACCCTAGGCAGGGTTATGTTCCTAAGGTCCCCACCTATATGGCGGGGCCTATTGCTCTCCACCTTTCTAACCCCAGACCAGGATACACTTAATCTGCTGTGCCCAGTTAGGGCCCTAGATGCGTATGCCCACAGAGCTGCCCTGTGGCATAATAAACCGATTATTCGTCTGTTTTGGGACACCCGGGAAGGGCTGCCCAGCATCCAAGCAGAGAATGAGTAAGTGGGAAGTCAAACCTGCATCAGCCTATCAGAAGCGAGCGCTGTTTGATTCTGGGTACGCTCTATAGTTTCCTGGTTGATGACGTCACTCGCCTATGACGTTCCGTCTCGCCATTGGACTGATTTCACACGTGGATCACGACGTAAACACGCAGAGGTGTTCCCACAGTGTCTCGTCCCCTCTTCAGGGAACCAGGGTTACATACGTAACCTCAGATGTGTATTGCATTATTGTGTTCTATTAAATTGTAAAACTTACAGGTTGTTCTGTAAATATGTTTACAGTTTTACTGTACTTTTCTATAATTATTCCAGCATCCACTGCTGCCAGTTTTGTTTCAATAAAAACGATGAGATTATTTACAGTGTTATTAATATACGTGCTTCATAAATTGCTAAACGAGTGTCTGATGGCTTGAGCTTCATGATAAGACAGAAGCACACAAGTCTCTCGGGTCGCTCGGTTAAACTAGACTAATTCCAAGTTCTGCCCGTTCACCATTAGAGGAGAGAGCTATCGGAGTTTGTTTCTCATCTGTCTGAGCACATCACCTTTCCCATTACCCTGGTGCTCTGCCATCTCCAACTCCCCAAACAATTACAGCAGCCGGACAGATCTCGCCTTCGATTTCCAATACTGCAGCGCGGCTGTGAACTGGGCTCGGGTTTCCAGTGGAGCCGGTCGGCAGGAGCGAGGATCGGGTTACCAGACGAGAATCCAGAGAAAGCCTTCACATTCATCTCAATCCCAACTCTACACAACTAGAGAGTGTTTCTGCTGCAGTTTAGAGAGAGAAGAGGAAACACCTGCCAATGCATGTACACACACACACACACACACACACACACTATTGTTCTATCATTCCTCCTGTCCATCTGTGTTGTGTGAAGATGACATTAGCACACTTGGATATCTCAAGAGAGAGACACAATACTCCTGTCTCACTTTAACTGTGTGTTAGAGAGAGAGAGAGAGAGAGAGAGAGAGAGAGAGAGAGCGAGAGCGAGAGAGAGAGAGAGAGAGAGAGAGATAGAGAGAGAGAGAGACAGCTCTCCTCCTGAGGACGATCCTCTGGACTAAATCGAGCTAATCTCTAATTCACCCACCCATGACGGCAGAACAAAAATCCTCGAGAGGACTTGACTCAGCAGGAGGAGTGTGTGTGTGTGTGTGTGTGTGTTTACGATCTCACAGAAAGCCCAGAGGACATGAATTATGCGGCGTGTCTAACATCAGTACAGCGCAAACACAACGGATCGTTCTGGACAAACATCAGACGACATCCTCTCAACCAACAACTACAAGGTCACAATTTGTCAGATAAAAGCAGCCTCAAAAAGTCTAAATGTGTGGAATTGCTCAAACCTTCATCAGAACGATCACATTAGCAGGTTTTGAGAGCTGTCTAAGAGCCGAATACCCCTCCTGTCTCTCGTGTCTGAATGTGTCGCGTGTGCTCGAGGCCTGCGGCGGGTTTCAGATCAACACGTTACACAACTATCATCTCACGACCCAGAATAGAGCGAGCGAAAGATCTACTCTCTCTCTCTCTCTCTCTCTCTCTCTCTCTCTCTCTCTCTCTCTCTCTCTCTCTCTCTCTCTCTCTCTCTCTCCTCTCTCTCTCTCTCTCTCTCTCTCTCTCTCTCTCTCTCTCTCTCCTCTCTCTCTCTCTCTCTCTCTCTCTCTCTCTGCACTGAATGTGAGGATTGATTTCTCATTCTGACGTTTTAATGTCTGGCATTGATGAGCTGAATCTGGCCTGCGTGAAGGTTTCGCTGTGAAAGTCTCGATGGCCAGCATGCCTGACCGACACAGACGCTGGAACCTCACTCACTGTGCCTGTAGTGAGCTGTCTACATAGGGAGCATCTTATAAAGATAATTCAGCCAACATGATCATTCCATAGGGCTGTCCTCGAGTAGAGATTTTTCTAGTTAACAAGTAGTCATTTATTTAAGCGATTAATCGAATAATTGCGCGCTTATATCAATAAGCCATACATCCTTAATTGCCTATATATTACATAGCCTTATCAGCGCTCAAACACACACACTGTGCTCCAGCAAACGTAATGATTATGAGTGTGTCGTGAAAAACAGGAGGAGACTGTCTAAACATTTGAATAATTAATTGATAATATTGATAATGTTTTATCTTTTGTTTTTCGGGCAGCAGAGATTATGTCACGATGCTGACTCTACATCTTCGACTATAGGCTCGATTCATACGGATTACATCATCTGAGAATATTTATTTTCCAGTTGGGTTAGTGTATTTACCAGTAGACATTTCCAGCTTTCTATCGATATCTCCGTCTCGTCTGTGCGGCGAGTGTACGCTGAGCTCCTCGCTCCAGTTCTGACCGCTTGTGTCCGGTGATTGTTCTCATTATTCTACAAAAGCATGTTTTGTTGTTATTGTGAGTTTACAGAAATAAAGGTAGACCCTTTACAGTCCACATTACTTTTATCTGAATGACCAAACATGTGTGTGAGAGCTCTCCACACACACACTTATGCGTCTAATACCGCACATGTATTAGGAGAACATTAGAAGTGTAAAGTTGCTTCATGTTTACAGTGATGAGCCATATTTGAGGCTGATGAACGATATGCAAATGTTTGGATTTCCAGATGTTAACGACCTGTCCGTCATCTGTCCGTCATCTGTCCGTCATCTGTCCGTCATCTGTCCGCCATCTGTCCGTCATCTGTCCGCCATCTGTCCGTCATCTGTCCGTCACCTGTCCGTCATCTGTCCGTCACAGACCTGTCCGTCATCTGTCCGTCATCTGTCCGTCATCTGTCCGTCATCTGTCCGTCATCTGTCCGTCATCTGTCCGTCATCTGTCCGTCATCTGTCCGTCATCTGTCCGTCATCTGTCCGTCACAGACCTGTCCGTCATCTGTCCGTCATCTGTCCGTCATCTGTCCGTCACAGACCTGTCCGTCATCTGTCCGTCATCTGTCCGTCATCTGTCCGTCATCTGTCCGTCACAGACCTGTCCGTCATCTGTCCGTCATCTGTCCGTCATCTGTCCGTCATCTGTCCGTCACAGACCTGTCCGTCATCTGTCCGTCATCTGTCCGTCATCTGTCCGTCATCTGTCCGTCACAGATCTGTCCGTCATCTGTCCGTCATCTGTCCGTCATCTGTCCGTCACAGACCTGTCCGTCATCTGTCCGTCATCTGTCCGTCATCTGTCCGTCATCTGTCCGTCATCTGTCCGTCATCTGTCCATCACAGACCTGTCCGTCATCTGTCCATCATCTGTCCGTCATCTGTTCGTCATCTGTCCGTCATCTGTCCGTCATCTGTCCGTCATCTGTTCGTCATCTGTCCGTCATCTGTCCGTCATCTGTCCGTCATCTGTCCGTCACAGACCTGTCCGTCATCTGTCCGTCACAGACCTGTCCGTCATCTGTCCGTCATCTGTCCGTCACAGACCTGTCCGTCATCTGTCCGTCATCTGTCCGTCACAGACCTGTCCGTCATCTGTCCGTCATCTGTCCGTCATCTGTCCGTCACAGACCTGTCCGTCATCTGTCCGTCATCTGTCCGTCATCTGTCCGTCACAGACCTGTCCGTCATCTGTCCGTCATCTGTCCGTCATCTGTCCGTCATCTGTCCGTCACAGATCTGTCCGTCATCTGTCCGTCACAGATCTGTCCGTCATCTGTCCGTCATCTGTCCGTCATCTGTCCGTCACAGACCTGTCCGTCATCTGTCCGTCATCTATCCGTCATCTGTCCGTCATCTGTCCGTCATCTGTCCGTCATCTGTCCATCACAGACCTGTCCGTCATCTGTCCATCATCTGTCCGTCATCTGTTCGTCATCTGTCCGTCACAGACCTGTCCGTCATCTGTTCGTCATCTGTCCGTCATCTGTCCGTCATCTGTCCATCATCTGTCCGTCACAGACCTGTCCGTCATCTGTCCATCATCTGTCCGTCACAGACCTGTCCGTCATCTGTCCGTCATCTGTCCGTCATCTGTCCGTCACAGACCTGTCCGTCATCTGTTCGTCATCTGTCCGTCACAGACCTGTCCGTCATCTGTCCGTCACAGACCTGTCCGTCATCTGTCCGTCATCTGTCCGTCACAGACCTGTCCGTCATCTGTCCGTCATCTGTCCGTCACAGACCTGTCCGTCATCTGTCCGTCATCTGTCCATCATCTGTCCGTCATCTGTCCGTCATCTGTCCGTCACAGACCTGTCCGTCATCTGTCCGTCATCTGTCCATCATCTGTCCGTCACAGACCTGTCCGTCATCTGTCCGTCATCTGTTCGTCATCTGTCCGTCACAGACCTGTCCGTCATCTGTCCGTCATCTGTTCGTCATCTGTCCGTCATCTGTCCGTCATCTGTTCGTCATCTGTCCGTCATCTGTCCGTCACAGACCTGTCCGTCATCTGTTCGTCATCTGTCCGTCATCTGTCCGTCACAGACCTGTCCGTCATCTGTCCGTCATCTGTCCGTCATCTGTCCGTCACAGACCTGTCCGTCATCTGTCCGTCACAGACCTGTCCGTCATCTGTCCGTCATCTGTTCGTCATCTGTCCGTCATCTGTCCGTCACAGACCTGTCCGTCATCTGTTCGTCATCTGTCCGTCATCTGTCCGTCACAGACCTGTCCGTCATCTGTCCGTCATCTGTTCGTCATCTGTCCGTCATCTGTCCGTCACAGACCTGTCCGTCATCTGTCCGTCATCTGTCCGTCATCTGTCCGTCACAGACCTGTCCGTCATCTGTCCGTACACAGACCTGTCCGTCATCTGTCCGTCACAGACCTGTCCGTCATCTGTTCGTCATCTGTCCGTCATCTGTCCGTCACAGACCTGTCCGTCATCTGTCCGTCATCTGTCCGTCATCTGTCCGTCACAGACCTGTCCGTCATCTGTCCGTCATCTGTTCATCATCTGTCCGTCATCTGTCCGTCATCTGTCCGTCATCTGTCCGTCATCTGTCCGTCATCTGTCCGTCATCTGTTCAACACACATCTGTCCGTCATCTGTCCGTCATCTGTCCAACACACATCTGTCCGTCATCTGTCCGTCATCTGTTCAAACACACATCTGTCCGTCATCTGTCCGTCATCTGTCCAACACACATCTGTCCGTCATCTGTCCGTCATCTGTCCGTCACAGACCTGTCCGTCATCTGTCCGTCACAGACTGGTGATTTCGGAGGTTTTTCTTTCCTGAATCCGACTAAACTACTAATAAACTTTGGAAGACCAAACATCTTCTAGTGGACTAATAGGGGCAGCTCTATCATTCTGTCATCACGGACTCTCCTGATGTCGCTCTAAACCTTTTCTTTTTCTTTTGTGGAACATAGTTGGGAACCAAACAATGGATCAAATTTCGCTTTCATTGCACTCCAAATGCATAGACATACAAATATTAAAGGCACACTATGTAGAAATTGCACCTTAGGCCCTGTTTACACGAGAACGCTCGCGGGTGAAAACTTAAAAAATTTATCGGATGTGTCTTTCGTTTACACGGCGACGGCGTTTTTGGGGCTTAATAACGCTAAAAAGTGAAGCCACCCTCCAGAGTGGAAATCTTAAAAACGCTCCACCGTCGCGTTCCCGTCTAAAGGGTAAAAACGGTAAAAACGCAAAAGTCTGCTAGACAGTGAAGGCATCGCGTACGCGTTTATGTCACAGGCATGCGCCAGTACAGGAAAATAACAAAACATTATCAAACTAAAATATAGCATTCATTTTATTGACAAAATAAAATAACAAATTCTGTCATTTGTGAGCGACAGGCGAAGAGCGCCGAGAGTTAAAGCAGCAGCTTTACCGTATTAAACATGACAAACTGTGTCAGCGTATCTTTCACTCTCAGTGCTCCACATCGCCACCTAGCCGTCTGGAGTGCACACTACATCCAATTTCACACACTTTTGCGTCACCATATGCAGATTTCCCCCCAATAACGCTCGCCTAAACGCAGAATAAAAATTGATAACGCAACGCCACTTTTGCGTTTTCTCTTCAGATCGTTTCCGTGTAAATATAGCTTAATATAACAGCTTCAAAGTCATTTCGGTGGAAAGCAAACTCATAGTAGGGCGAATCATCCTAGTAGTAAAGCTTGGGGGGGACGCCGCTGGAAAAACCAGCAATGCAAGTTTGAGAGCAGCGCCCTGACAAATCTCGCGAGAATCACGACTTGCTTTACAGCAACGACGTCACACACATCAACAACATATGAAGCATGAAGACACTTGCGCGCATTTCAGACGTGATACTCGACGATGGAAAAAGCAAAGAAACCACGGTCGGAAGAGACTAGGAAGAGGAAAAGAGATTCTGACCGCGTGAGGAACCGGACGACAGTCACTCACTGGTAAGCTACGAGGTGGTGGAGTAGCAATTTTCATTAATAACAATTGGTGCACTAATGTTAAAGTCATCTCAAGACACTGTTCTGAAGACATAGAATTTCTAACAGTCAAATGCCGTCCAGTATACTTGCCAAGAGAATTTTCAGCCGTGACTATTACAGCCGTGTACATGCCACCCAGTGCAAACACAAAAGATGCACTTTCTACATTGTATCAATCTGTGAGCTCAATGCAGAACTCCAACTCGGACTCTGCCTGTATAATCGCGGGTGATTTCAATCAGGCCAAATTGAAGACAGTACTCCCACACTTTCATAAATATGTGGACTTTGCAACCAGGGGACAAAACATTCTGGACCAGGTCTATTCCAACATCAAACAGGCATACAGAGCTGTTCCACACCCCCACATGGGAAACTCTGACCATCTTTCTGTCATGCTAATGCCATCTTACAGGCCACTGTTGGTGAGAAACAAACCATCTGTAAAGCAGATTAGAACTTGGCCAGAGGGGGCTACCTCAGCACTCCAAGACTGTTTTGACTGCACAGACTGTTTTGACTGTTTTTAGGAAGGCTGCCACTTCCAACCAGCATGTCAATATAACTGAATATGCGGAGTCTGTGACGGGATACATATCCAAATGCATGGAAGATGTGACCGTCATAAAACACATCATCACAAGGGCAAACAATAAACCATGGTTCACCAGGGAGGTATGAGTGCTCCTAAAAGCACGGAATGCGGCTTTTAGGTCTGGAGACAAAGAGGCCCTCAGAACTGCTAGGGACAACTTGAACCGAGGCCTGAGAGCAGCAAAACATGCCTATGGACAAAAAATCCAGTCACACTTCACTGATACAAAAGACCCCAGACGCCTATGGCGTGGCATCCAGTCAGTAACGGACTACAAGCCTACACCCTTACCGTGCGAGGACAGCACAGACTTCCTGAACTCACTCAATTCATTCTTTAGCCGTTTTGAGGAAAACAACAACACCACTCAGACAAAAGCTCTACACTGCTTGGACAATGCAACTTTTCAACTTGACTCTATCGACGTGCGGAGGATTCTTCAAAAGGTGAACCCCAGGAAGGCTGCTGGTCCAGATAATATACCTGGGCGTGTGCTTAGAGACTGTGCTAACTCACTTACAGATGTTCTCACAGATATCTTTAACATCTCTCTGAGCAAAGCCATCATACCGAAATGCTTCAAAGCCACTACTATCATACCGCTACTAAAGAAATCACCAGCCACAACACTGAACGACTACCGGCCTATAGCACTCACGCCCATTATGATGAAGTGCTTTGAAAGGCTGGTCAAGGCTCACTTAACATCTAGCCTACCTGCCACATTTGACCCTTTCCAGTTTGCATACCGTCCCAAGCGCTCCACTGATGATGCCATAGCACCAGCACTTCACCTCAGTCTGGCCCATCTGGAGAACAAAAACAGCTGTGTGCGGATGCTGTTCATTGACTTCAGTTCTGCCTTCAATACAGTTATTCCACAACACCTGGTGAATAAACTCAGTGCTTTAGGCATCAGCACCCCACTTTGCAACTGGTTTCTAGACTTTCTCACCAACAGACCACAGACAGTCAGAGTTGGCAAAAACTCTTCACAGACCACCATCATGAACACTGGGGTCCCTCAAGGATGTGTGTTGAGTCCTCTGCTGTTTACACTGTTGACTCATGACTGTTGTGCCAGATGCAACTCAAACCACATCATCAAGTTTGCAGATGACACAACGGTGGTAGGTCTCATCAGCATGACGACGACTCGGCATACAGAGATGAGGTACATCAACTCATCAATTGGTGTGACACTAACAATTTACATCTAAATGTAAATAAAACAAAGGAAATAACTGTGGACTTCAGGAAAAATCACAGGCCACACACACCCCTCACCATCAATGATGGAGGATGCTCCCTAACCATTGAGAGCATCCTCACAGCAGTCTCTCAGTCTGGTATGGTAGCTGCTCTGCTGCTGACCGGAAAGCTCTACAGAGGGTGGTGGAGTCAGCTGAGAAGATCACCAGATCAGCCCAATCACCCATCCAGGACATATACCCATCCCGCTGCCACAAAAGAATCACCAACATCATCAAAGATCCCACCCACCCCACATATAAACTGTTCAACTGGTCAGGCTATCACTCGGTCAGGCTTTCACTCGGTCAGGCTTTCACTCGGTCAGGCTTTCACTCGGTCAGGCTTTCACTCGCTCAGGCTTTCACTCGGTCAGGCTTTCACTCGGTCAGGCTATCACTCGGTCAGGCTTTCAATCGGTCAGGCTATCACTCGGTCAGGCTTTCACTCGGTCAGGCTTTCACTCGGTCTGGCTTTCACTCGGTCAGGCTTTCACTCGGTCAGGCTATCACTCGGTCAGGCTTTCACTCGGTCAGGCTTTCACTCGGTCAGGCTTTCACTCGGTCAGGCTATCACTCGGTCAGGCTTTCACTCGGTCAGGCTTTCACTCGGTCAGGCTATCACTCGGTCAGGCTTTCACTAGTTCAGACTTTCACTCGGTCAGACTTTCACTCGGTCAAGCTTTCACTCGGTCAGACTTTCACTAGGTCAGACTTTCTCTCGGTCAAGCTTTCACTCGGTCAGGCTTTCACTCGGTCAGGCTTTCACTCGGTCAGGCTTTCACTCGGTCAGGCTTTCACTCGATCAGGCTTTCACTCGGTCAGGCTTTCACTCGGTCAGGCTTTCACTCGGTCAGGCTTTCACTCGGTCAGGCTTTCACTCGGTCAGGCTTTCACTCGGTCAGGCTATCACTCGGTCAGGCTTTCACTCGGTCAGGCTTTCACTCGGTCAGGCTTTCACTCGGTCTGGCTTTCACTCGGTCAGGCTTTCACTCGGTCAGGCTTTCACTCGGTCAAGCTATCACTCTGTCAGGCTTTCACTCGGTCAGGCTTTCACTCGGTCAGGCTTTCACTCGGTCAGGCTTTCACTCGGTCAGGCTTTCACTCGGTCAGGCTTTCACTCGATCAGGCTTTCACTCGGTCAGGCTTTCACTCGGTCAGGCTTTCACTCGGTCAGGCTTTCACTCGGTCAGGCTTTCACTCGATCAGGATTTCACTCGGTCAGGCTTTCACTCGGTCAGACTTTCACTCGGTCAAGCTATCACTCGGTCAGGCTTTCACTCGGTCAGGCTTTCACTCGGTCAGGCTTTCACTCGATCAGGATTTCACTCGGTCAGGCTTTCACTCGGTCAGACTTTCACTCGGTCAGGCTTTCACTCGGTCAGGCTTTCACTCGGTCAGGCTTTCACTCGGTCAAGCTATCACTCTGTCAGGCTTTCACTCGGTCAGGCTTTCACTCGGTCAGGCTTTCACTCGGTCAAGCTATCACTCGGTCAGGCTTTCACTCGATCAGGATTTCACTCTGTCAGGCTATCACTCGGTCAGGCTTTCACTCGGTCAGGCTTTCACTCGGTCAAGCTATCACTCGGTCAGGCTTTCACTCGGTCAGGCTTTCACTCGGTCAGGCTTTCACTCGGTCTGGCTTTCACTCGGTCAGGCTATCACTCGGTCAGGCTTTCACTCGGTCAGGCTTTCACTCGGTCAGGCTTTAACTCGGTCAGGCTATCACTCGGTCAGGCTTTCACTAGGTCAGACTTTCACTCGGTCAGACTTTCACTCGGTCAAGCTATCACTCGGTCAGGCTTTCACTCGGTCAGGCTTTCACTCGGTCAGGCTTTCACTCGATCAGGATTTCACTCGGTCAGGCTTTCACTCGGTCAGGCTTTCACTCGGTCAGACTTTCACTCGGTCAAGCTATCACTCGGTCAGGCTTTCACTCGGTCAGGCTTTCACTCGGTCAGGCTTTCACTCGGTCAAGCTATCACTCGGTCAGGCTTTCACTCGGTCAGGCTTTCACTCGGTCAGGCTTTCACTCGATCAGGATTTCACTCGGTCAGGCTATCACTCGGTCAGGCTTTCACTCGGTCAGGCTTTCACTCGGTCTAGACTATAGGCTATTTACTTGTGATTTAGCTGCAATCATGTAGAAACGTTATAAGCCAGCAAACGCAGTATGCTACTTTATTATTATAAAGTAATCAAACGCTTGACATAAACTTATTATTATCCTATTACCATCATCAGTAGTTCAGTAGACTATGCAGTAGCCTAATATTTGCATGAAATCGTGAAACATTACCTGGTCAATACCATGCCCGACGCTCTATCCTACCGAACAGGGACCGGTGTGTACAGAGTCGGTATTCACGACAGTGCACGTATTCCACAGCGACTCTAGGGGGCACTGTTTGACAAAAACACAATTTCTACATAGTGTAACTTTAAGTAGAAGTGTCTGTTTGTATGCAGTTGATGTGGTTTGTGACAGATGCGTGTGATGCTGCTGTATAACGTGATCTTCTCAGGCACATCTAATGCTGCTGTCGAGGTAAACCACTGGACGCCAGTCCTGGACGAGACATCACGAGGGAACAATGAGTCTGTGCTTATATTCAGCAGTAGATGTGAATCCCAGGAGCGCCAGCGTCATCTGAACACGATTACATCACTCTCTCTCTCTCTCTCTCTCTCTCTCTCTCTCTCTCTCTCTCTCTCTCTCTCTCTCTCTCTGTCTCTCTGTCTCCCTCTCTCTGTCTCTCTCTCTCTCTCTGTCTCTCTCTGTCTCTCCCTCTGTCTCTCTCTCT